>NW_026938336.1:0-11459 GCF_032062105.1 Saccostrea cuccullata
CCCCCCCCCCCTTTGGGAAATTTTGCAGGACTAAAAAACCAAGCAAACAAATAAAAATGACTATGGATCCCTTCACCCTAGAAAACAGCCCCCACTATAACTTCTTTTTTTTTTGCTTCTCAGGAAATTCTGGTCTGGAAATCCCCCCTCCCTCCGGAAAAAAATTCTCTATCTTGTAACTGAGTGTAACATCGATAACGGGCGATAACTCTTCAGAATGTGAAATTCGTCTTATTGCAGCATCGGATGACCTTTGATCCTTTCAACTTTAACCTAACCAGTTGCATCTCAGACTATTTAACCCAAATCTATTACCAAAACTTTTTCTTACTGACTGTCATAAATCCCTTCAACTTCATGAAATATAATCCAATTAAAACACAAAATAATTCCAACTGTTATACATGCAAGGATGTGTAACCACACCTAGTACTGCACGTGCAGTGCTATCTAAAAATGATTATGGTAAAACTAGTACTTAAGTTAGGTACGTGACGCAAGCCCAATCATCGTCGCAAACCACGGCAAATGACGTCCTCTCCGAGAACTATAAATGCGGACTCGGACCGTGGCTTACATGAAGCCAATGTGATGCAGATGTTCAGATCATTTATAGTACAAGAACACATTTGAATTTATTTACAAAAGAAGTTTTATCTGAACTTTGTCATCTAGGCCTATTTCCAAAAACAGGCAAATAGGGTGTGTTTGTGTGTGTGTGTGTTGATGGGAGAGGGTGGGGGTTGACTAAATTGAATAGGGTATATGGCAGCTTTCAACGTGTTTCTGTCTAATCAAATATAAAAAAAGTTTGTACATTTTGAAAAAAATCATTAAAAACGCTTTACACTAATTTGAATAACATTTTTGTTGTTGATCTATATGAGAAAATAGATTTAAAAAGTTCCAATTATGGGCCAAAAAATTTATATTCCCCTTTTATCAAACCTAATTTACACCATTAATTGAATTCTGTTGTTTAATTTCAGACTGGTAATGAATTAAGAATATGAAATACCTATAAGATCGACGCCCATGGGATCACATGGTCACCTGAGAATATTATGCTCAATTTGATGAATACATTTATGTAAATTATTGAATTATATTGACTTTTTCCTTGGTAAAGCCCAATTTGAAGGAGTGTGCATTTAGAGGCAAACACCTTAGTGCGGGTATTACTGTCTCATGACAGCATCTAGTTATGTTTTAGATTTCATTGCTATTATTGTAACTTCAATAAAAAAATCTAAACCAATTTTTGTAACATAAGTTTAGGAAAATCTGAATAGATATCATAAGGGAAATAAATCTTAAATTTATATCCAAGCCTAAAATCACAATAAGACATTTGAACCATATAAATTCACAAAAGTAAACCTAATAGCTCTTTGTGCTATTAAATCATATTCAGGGATGCGCAATTTTAAGAATTCAAGTAATAGCCAACAGCCTGGTGGCAGCAAAAAAATTTCATCCTCAAGAAAAAATTTAAGCCTAAATAGGGAGGAAAAATAAAAAATTAATATTGAAAAAAAAGTTAATAGTGAAAAAGTCGGGGTAAAATTAAGTTAATTCTTTTAAAATTTAAAAAGTTTAATTTCAGCATGCAAAATTTAATTATATATAAATTAATTTTTTATGATAGAAATGAAAAATTTTTTTTTTTTAAATTTTTTTTTCTTATCATTCACTTAACTCATCTAAAACGAAGCAAAATTTATTTTGTTTTCATCTAAATCTTTAAAAACCCTGCAAATATAATTTAGTTTTTCATGGCCTTATTTTTAGGGGTTTAGTAATTAAATAATTTGCTAATTTTATTTGCAATACTGTCTATATGAACCGAAAAATTACAGCTGAATTATCGAAAAACGATTGTTCATTTTAATTTTTTTCCAATAACCTTGTCAAAACATTCTAAGTGTTGACTATATAAAACTAAATAATTAACACTTAAAGTTATCAAATATTTTTTAACAATATACGATAATTTTCTAAATACTTCTCGCGCTAAAGAGAGTTAAAAAGAGAGGAAATTCAAAATACATACAAATGCTACTTAGAATGGGTTGTTTCGATTTTATTTTAATTGTGGTACAATTACTTTTAAATTACATTAAAATCATTTTTCCTTAAGCAAGAATTTAGCATTTGGTAAATTTTAAATAAATAAACTTACATTCCTTGTTAAACAGCAATCTTGTTGACATCGTGGTTTTTTATCCCAATAATTGGAAAAATTTCTTCTGAAAACAAACCCTTATGATCATGACTACCGGAGGTTGATTTTTGGAACTCTAGAGAATTTAGTGTTCCGAGTGTGAAACCGAAACGCAAAACCTGGCCCAAGGATCATGAAACAAACTTAGACTTAAGTCAAATTTTCTATCGCCTGTAAAATATTCATTAATTGTGGAATTTATTTAGAAATTTACAATAACAAATCTTTTGAAAAGCAATATTGAAAAAAATATTTTAATTTTGGTTTCTTTACCTTTACACCATTTTTTATAAAAAAAGATTTTGACTTAAGCTTAAGATGTTTAGATCCCGGGACATGGTCTATCCATAAAAAAACTTTTTTAGACACTTTTTTTGACAAATCGTCATGTCCAAGTTTTGTTTGGTACTTGGGAAAAAAAAAGGGGTTTTTAAGCAATTTAGCAATTCTTTTTGGGTATCCCAATAAGCAAAAAAACCCCAATAATACAAAATGAGCATGAAAAAAAAAAAAGCCTCTCGTAAACACGGACTACCGTCCCTCCTTTTGTCCGTTACGCTTTGGGTGACCATTCTTACCGCAACTCCTTTTATACCACTGAGTGAAATTTAAAGAAACTTTCACAGAATTTCATTACATATTGCCATTGTGCACCACGTATTGTTGGGTTTTATCCACAATATTTTGTGTTTCCCGGCCACTGCAAAACATGATATGAAATAACCCTATGCATATTGGAGGCGGTGGATCATTTGGGAGTTCGTTGCTTCCCAAAACCTCTTGTTCTTTAAGTTATTGTTGTTACCATGATAAAATAGAGTTACAAAACAAGTGCAGTAAGTTAACTAATATTGTTGCTACTGTCTTGAGGAAAAACATGAAAATTCAAGACTCGCAAATATGCCTCCTTAGGACATTGCAATACCAACAACATAAGATACAAGAGACCCAAGGGCCATATTGCTCACCTGAGCACATGGTCTTGTTAAAAATGCTTTTCTAGGCCAGAGCTTCTTGGGGAAGATTTTTCTTATATATCTGAATGTAAATATTTGAATTTCTATTGTGGCTTCGATCTACCCTCATGGGTATTTGAATAATTTAGAGTCTACACTACCCAAGGATGCTAACACATAGTTATCAGCTTTCTGACCCAGTAGTTCTTTAAAAGAAGACTTTTAAACAATAAAGAATCTACATTCTCTCAAAAAGACATATATTTTTTGTGTTTTAACGCAATTTTTTTTAATTTTTGAAATCAATATCAAAATCTAATGAAATGACTGATCAATGTGTAGTACCAAATTGATAAATCTATAATGCCACTAAAACATTCTAAATTAGCTGTGATACGTAAGCAATGAATTATAGGCTTCGTTAAAAGTGTTGGGTTCTACATGTAATGGTTTAAGAAACACTGGTTGTTAGAATGCCATTGTTTAAATTCGATTTTTACAACTGCAGATTTTGAAAAAAGACACAGACCCATGTAGTTCTTTAAAGAATCGGGCCATACTATGTATAATAATCTTTGGCTACTCGATGTCTGATTTCAAACTACAGCACTATAATATCATTGTGTTAAAATGCAAAATAAATCTTAGAATAAAGATTTACTGCGAGAAAGTGCAAAGAGTATTGCGTTTGAATACAAAAAAAATTATTGCGTTTGAATGCATAAAATTATTGTAATTAAATGCAACATCATTTAAGGCAATTGAAACATTTCTGCGATTAAATACAAAATTTATTGCAATTAAAAGCAAAAAAAAATTATTGCTTTTTGATCGCAATATTATTCCGTTTAAACAAAACAATTATTGCGTTTAAACGCAATCTTTTGCAATTATACGCAAAGAGCTTTGCGTTTAAACCAATAAAAAATTCAAATAATCGCAATGTTTTATTTCTTAAACACAATAACTATTACAAACAAACAGTATAAAAATGAAAACGAACACGTTCAATACGGCACAAAAAAGAAGGACCGGTTCAGTGTTTTATAAATGACAGTGACGTTTAAGCTCCAGATACGGAAGCGTATTAGTGCCACTTGGACACTTAACTTTATTTTAATTTCTACACTTAATCTGTAAATTTTACACATTAATCTGTAAATTTTACACTTTAAAGTGTAAATTTTACTTTTAATCTGTAAATTTTACACTTTAAAGTGTAAATTTTACACTTTAAAGTGTAAATTTTACACTTTAAAGCGTAAATTTTACACTTTAATCTGTACATGTTACACTTTAATCTGTAAATTTTACACATTAATCTGTAAATTTTACACTTTAATCTGTAAATTTTACACTTTAATCTGTTTATTTTACACATTAATCTGTAAATTTTACACTTTAATTGTAAATTTTAACTTTAATTGTAAATTTTACACAATTATTAAATTTCACTTTAATGTGTGAAATTTACACTTTAATCTGTAAATTTTACACTTTTATATGTAAACTGTACACTTTAAAGTGGAAATTTTACACTTTAATCTGTAAATTTTACACATTAATCTGTAAATTTTACACTTTAAAGTGTAAATTTACACTTATTTTTTACAAATTGAACTGCAATAGGTTATGATGAACGGGCGATTTGTGATGCTTTATCTGACACTTGAGAAAAAGTATTAAAATGAGATGTTTACAATTGTTTGTATATTTTTATTTTACATGAACTCGTACTTGTTTATTAGTATATGATAAAAAATATGGACTATTTCCTATGGGTCTGTAATTTTACCCAGCATAAGATATCAGGGATCTGCTTTTGTTTCAGTGTATATACATTGTCTCTTTAGTTTAACTATAGTGTAACAAAAAGTAAAAATATATATCTCAAAGATTTTTTTATTTGCAGTTCAGATTGATATTACGCTTCCGTAATTATCTTGCATGATTAACGGTCTGTTGGCTTTAAAATGCGTTACTAGGAATGTGGGGAAGTTGCTAAATTGACTATGTGAATAAACAAAAAAGTGTAAAATTTACAGATTAAAGTGTAAATTTTACAGATAAAAGAATAAAATTTACAGATTAAAGTGTAAAATCTACATTTAAAAGTGTAAAATTTACAGATTAATGTGTAAAATTTACAGATTAAAGTGTAAAATTTACACTTTAAAGTGTAAAATTTACAGATTAATGTGTAAAATTTACAGATTAAAGTGTGTAAAGTGATTTACAGATTAATGTGTAAAATTTACAGATTAAAGTGTAAAATTTACACTTTAAAGTGTAAAATTTACACTTTAAAGTGTAAATTATACAATTAAAGTGTAGAAATTAAAAAAAAATGAAGTGTCCAAGTGGCACTAATCAATCAACCAGACAGCTCTGTATTAGAGTGTTTTTCCATCACAATTTTAATGATTCAAAGTACAAAAACTGTATTTATTTTCATTAAATATACTTTAAATAATCCAATTATTGCAAAAAAAATGTATAGATCACCATATCATTTAAGATGCGAAACATAAATAAACAGAAGTGTATGTCAACTTAAAAAATTGCACATTTTTTGTCAACAGTATTATGAAACAAATGTAAAAACTGGTGAAAATGCATAATTCTATATCTGATGCCAAATACTTTCTACTTGTAAGACACTTTTGAATTGTGAATATCAGGGAAACTAGTTTACATTATTTTACATTAGAAGTACGATAAGGCAAATGCCTATGAAGAGACCTTAGAAGGAGTTATTGTCCATTTCAACATTTTTTAAAGATTGAATAATTGACTAAATAAAGAAAATATGCATTAAAAAATTACTAAACAATATTTATCATTACACCTATTGTAAACTATTTTTCCAAAAGATATTGTTCTATAAGGTATTAATATAAACTAATTATATTTTTTCTAAAACCTACAAAATCATAGAAGGGTAGGATTACCTTAAGTTACACTCCATCTCCATGACATTATTACATGTAGTAGGAAAGTAGTTCCGGTGATTTGACACTGTATGGAGTTTAAACAAGTAGATATTAAAGAATTACTTTAAAATTAAAATGTACATAATGTAGATTTTGATCAAGCCTGTTCCTAGAGCTAGGCTGGACATTCAATTTTATCTATGCCGCTTAATAAAATTTTATGATGTTTCTTCTTATTGTCAGACAATTGCCAAAATGAATTATTAAAAAATCTTGAAGTTTATCTTGCCGGGCAATAGGACAATGCAACTTTGTATAAAAATTGGAAAATAACATGTTAAAAATTTTGCTTATTTACACTTTTCAAACAAGTTGCAGAAGTAAATTTTCAAAATGCCTTGCAATCTTTCCTCCTGGAAACAGGACAATATAACGATGCAGAAAAACTGAAAAAAAAAAAATATATTATTTTACTTATTTGCATATTCTTTATTGTATTGATAAAATATGTACATGAAGAAGTTAAAACAGTGAAAAGATCGATACACAAAAGTGTATTTCTAAGTCTGGAAACATTAAATTAAAGTGATCGATACACAAAATGTA
This sequence comes from Saccostrea cuccullata, assembly GCF_032062105.1. Taxonomy (NCBI): domain Eukaryota; kingdom Metazoa; phylum Mollusca; class Bivalvia; order Ostreida; family Ostreidae; genus Saccostrea; species Saccostrea cuccullata. The sequence continues at coordinate 6,720 of NW_026938336.1, forward strand.
TTTCTAAGTTTGGAAATATTGAACTGATTGATACACAAAGGTATATTTCTAAGTTTGCAAAGCAATGCATTGCAAGTATTATTTTATCATTTATAACATAATAATAAATACAAGTATTTTTTATATCCACTAATATCCATGATGCATACTTCGAACAGGCATGAGAACCAGGAAACTCACTTCTGCTGCCGACCGTTTAAAGGAATCGAAGGAGGGTTACAAATATGTTTGGTAAAGTGAACATGATGGGTAAGATAAACATGTAGCTACAGTGTAGTTTTATTGCTCTCTTTAGAAAAAAATCTCAGGTCTAAGTATTTAGTAGTTTTGACTGCACTTTTCCACCTATCATACCTGTCGTATCACATAGACAATCACATGGACGTTTCCATCTTTATTGAACTATCAATGTAAATCACGGAACCCCAAAATGACATATTACATTGTATATAAATCCGGATTTGATACATGATATCCCCCCTTAAGTTTACTGTACAAATGATAATTATAATAAAAGTATGCAATGTAAAGTAAACAATATACGATAAAATTCATATAGAGATTCTAATATTTTCAATAGTCATTGAACTTTAATATGAGAGTTTTTTAACAGAACAGATAAAATTTCTTTAAGAATTTTGAATGAACAGAGCAAGTACATGATTGTAAACTGTCAACACATAAACAAAATTAATGATAATTTGATGCATTGGGTATTCTAACTTCAAACATATATAGGGATTATTCTGCCCCTTGAAAAGAAAACATAAAGTTACACAATCATAAAATTTCACAATTACATTTCACAATCAGAATACTTGGCAGGCACTTTTTACGATGTGTCCAGACCTTGTTTGCTGAGTGATGGATGGACACGCATACGATTTTGGCTCGACAAAATTTTGGAAAGTTTAGTGACTGGTGAAGCGGTAGGTTTTTTAACTTCATCCTTTGGTTTTGCTCGAGTTGGAATTACATTCAGCATTTGCAAACAAATGCAAGGTTTCTTTCGGTATGTTCTCATTCATGGAGCTGATTCTGTTGGTCTGAGCATTTTCCGATTTCTTCTGTAAAGTTTGCTGTCAGAGGTCTGCACAATGTTTAACTTATATGTAGGTACGTGAAGTTTTGACTTAATTGTAGCATGATTAAAAGTTGCCATCCTGAATCAGAACTGAATCTCCACCTTTGAGTTTTGGTAGTACATTGCTCGCTTTTCTGTCAAAGTAGAACGTAGATTTCACTTATTGCTTATGTAGTTTCTGCTGTATTTGTTTTGAAACTGGTGGACGTAATACTTTACATGTAGTAGAAATTAAAGTTATCAAACATCTTTTTCAAGAATTGCGAAGCTGGTGACTGACCTACATCTAATGGCGCATTGCTATAGTCCATCAAAGACTTAAATGGATCTGGACTTTTTTAGAAAGCGTATCACTGTCCGAACCATTCTTCAGACTAGCAAAATAAGGACTAGATGTAATATGATAAATTCATAGTCCTGAGCTAATTGTTTAATTCATAAATTGAGTACTGCGGACCATTTTCTGAAATCAGCTTATCGGGAATCTCATAATTTGCAAATTGGCTTTTCAAAGCTGCAATTACATACATGTACGTTGCTTAGGTTTCAGTCATTTTCATGCCTTATGGCTATTTAAAATAGCAGTCGACTGTCAGTAAATAATGCTTGGTGTTCAGCAAAAAAACATTTTACACATGTATACTTTAGCTCACGGGCGGTCAGCTAAAATCAACTAAGACAAGTGGCTCTTGTGTTGTTCTTCTGAGTTTTAGCACATAAAGCATTTGCTGTTGACCCTTGGGTCGGTTTGTTTGCTTTAAAGATCACACCAGAATAGAATTTTGCTCTGTCGCACTTGTCCAATAAGGAAATGGGTATTTTCCTCGGTGGATGAACAACAGTGTGTACAATTGAATCAATTTTGATCCAATGAGTTTCTGGTTGAAAATTTATTTTCTGTGTGTAACATATTACATTTTCCTCCTTTGTCCAATTGAAACTCACCATCGTCCAGTCCGTGTTTGTACTTTTTAACATCTTTGGTAAGCATTCCAAAATAAGTATCATTTGAGTTTTCAAACTTGAGCCCTCATTTATCAGTTTCTCATGGAATTTGTCCGACCTTACCCCGAATACTAGCCTATCCCTCACCATCTCGTCTGCATTTTAGTATTTACAGTCCTTAACACCAACTTTCAGAGCTGTGATGAATTGTTCACAAGAGTCAATGTTTCTTTTACTTTATTCAAAGGCATTGAAATTTATACCTAGCGAATACGTGTTTGGACTTTGTTTTTACATATGCCTTCAATTTCGTGTATAAAGTTTCAATTGATTTTTTCTCATCATTGTTTATTTTCAAAGTTCCAAATATTTCTCTGCCCTTATCACCAATAAATGTCATCAAAAACTGCATTTTTCTTCTTCACTCTTTCTTTATGAACAGACCATTGAACATGGATTCAACATTCGTTTTAAATGTTTGCCATGCTTTGGCAGGTCTCCTGAATTCCAGTATAGACCCTGGTGTTGAACTAGCTACTGCACTACATATAAGTCATATATTTTTTAAATTAATTAAACCTGACATATACATGTACTATAAAATTCTAGACTATGTAGATTCTATACATTACACCACCAAACTTTGTTTCTTCCAATTTTCAAGGAATTCAGTTGACCTAACATTTGATACCAAGGAAGATGAATGTATGTATGCCATTTCAAACCAATCCATGGAACATTCGGGGGGAAATAAATCTGAAACACAGAACATGAACAAAGGCAATCCATATGCGGTCCCAGCACCGGCTCCTACAAATTACTGTCAAGTGCCTTGTCCCGTTTACGACGCAGTTTGTAAAGAGAAAGACTCGTTTAATACGCATGCATACAACAAATATGGTAAGTCAATTTTATGCACATGTATGCTTAACCAAACTTTTATTTTAAAGACGATTAAAATTTATAATTTAATTTTACTATTTTTCCCCAAAATTTAAGACCAATATGTTTTTTCTTAAATTATCTACATAAAAAAATATCAGAAATTAACATATCTCGACTGAAGTGCACAATTTATTTTACAAAAATAATGGATAGCTTGGATGTAAAAAAAATCTATGAAAGTACTTAATCTAGTTATTCAAAATACAATATAAACTGTTTAGAAGGTGATGCCTCCTTTCTATACAATCCATTATATTTTCATAATCTTGAAGATTCTAAATTATCAATAAGATAATAGTTATCAATTACAAAACCTCTTCTATTCTGCTGTGATTTCGTACTTTCAAAATATTATTCAATAGACAACTTCAAATGACGTCATCGTTAAAATTCATTGTTTACCAATTCCGCAAAATAAGTAGTTGTACATTTTAAAATAAGAGTTATCTCGTTTAATCCACTGTTTTTTCATTCAAAAGGTGACAACATGATGTTTTTGTCAATAAAATTTACGCCTCTTTAGTAACTTGTTCTATTGGTAACAAATTTGTGTGCAAATGCTTTTATTATTTTTAAATTATTTTATTTGTTTCAAGTTTATTTTAGATACCATTTTTTAAAGGCCCACTTGTTTTTTTATGAAATTTTGTAAAGTAGTTACATGCGCTACGTAAATCATCACATATTCTATTCTTTCATAACACTAAAGTTTCATTAGATAAAAATAAACCCCCCGGAAAATTTTTTTTTTCTTATTGATTTTGATTAATAATAAAAAATGAAAGCACACTTCAACATGTGGGGTGAAACCTTTAAAAAAGTTTTTTTTTGGTATTGCCTTGAGTCGGAAAAACTTTGAAGTAAACTTTTTTGAAAAAAAACCATCAATTATGTTTGGAAACACAGCTCAGTAACAAATATGGACAGTATGTTCACATTTGCACGGGTTAAAGAATTCCTTCCCGGGCAGTCCACTAAAGTAACCATAGATCAGGTCAGTATTTTAAAGTTCCCCAATTATACAGGGGTGTTCCTTTGCTAATTTTCTTTGAAAATAAATTTTTAGTAAAAAGTTTGATACTCTATTTTGTTTATAAACTGTTACAACGCGAAATGAAAAACCAAAAAAATTTAATTTTGGTTGTAACGCGTCATTTGATTGGATAAAAAAGTAATCTGGGATTACCTACATGTCTCAATTAATTACGTCAAAAACGTATCAATCCGCTTGACATTACGTTTAAAATATGAACAATTTGAAGGCGTTTTAAAAAGAGAAATTGTCTTGTTTTAAATTCTTCATGATTGAAAATTAAATTATAAGGAATAAATTTAAATTTTAAAAAAGCAACCCAAATTATACTGCTATAACCTGGGTTGGAGCAGTTTACGCTTTTTTATAAACCGCTTCGCGGTCAATATACAACATAGCTTTTCTGTTATTTATTTTCATGTCCTCGTAAACGAAATTTGGGAGTACAGTGGACCCTGATATCCGGACGCCAGATATCCGGATTTCAATATCTGGACGATTTTTCATCGGAACAAAATTTTTAAATGTTTTTTTTTTGTTTAATTGCTGATTAGTATCCGGATGTTCACATATCCGGGCAAAAGACTGGGGAAAAAACCGTCCATAAATAGGGTCCACTGTATATAGTTTTTGTGTGTCCGTTGTCTCTCTGTCTGTTTTTTAGCAAAACTTTAACCTTGTCCAAACTTTTGTTTAGTAGAGCTATGACTTTCATATTTCAAAAAGTATTACT
>NW_026938337.1:0-107500 GCF_032062105.1 Saccostrea cuccullata
TACTCGATGGAATACTGAAAAACAGATAACAGTACAACCTCATTATCTCACACATCAATATCTCAGATACAATGGATATGTCAAGGTGATGGGCTCCTCTTCCTCGAAGGAATACTGAAAACAGATAACAGTACAACCTCATTATATCACACACCCATATCTCAGATTCAATGGATATGTCAAGGTGATGAACTCCTCTTACTCGAAGGAATACTGAAAAACAGACAACAGTACAACCTCATTATCTCACACACCAATATCTCAGATACAATGGATATGTCAAGGTGACACTGGTTGCCCTATTCTATATGTAGTTTATCCTGGATATCTCAAATCCTGAAATGATTCTCCAAGATTTTCAAGGTCCGATCAAGCTCGAGATAATAAGGTTTGAATCAAACTAAAAAACTGACCAGTCAGCAAGGGCCCCGCCATGGGGTAGAATTAAAAGGGTGCAGCTTACAGAATGATAAATAAATGTACAAAGAAAAAGCAACAGCAACTGTATTCTTAAAATTTCAACATAATTCCTGAATATTCAAAAACCTGAAAATAATATTCTTGTATTTACATTAGGCAGTAAAGAACAACTTAACATTGAATTTACATATAAACAATTATGAATCTTGTGTTATATAAAATGCCAGCCTTCAATGAATGGAAATATCATGAAGGCTTGACCTTAACTTCAAACAAACAGCAGTTGCAGACAAAGGTTTTCATTAATCTTAAAGTGACAGATAAAGAGAAGCCTACTAAATTTTCTGCAGCAGGCTAGATAATTAATCCCAAGGGATTAATTGTATCTCTCTCATCATTTTCTTCTAAATTTACAATAAGAACTTTTTCAGTATCAATGATAGAATGGGGTTTTTATACAACTACATTAAAAATTAAAAACATTCTTGAATTAATATATTTTAAAAAAAAAAAAAAGGAAAAAAGTGAAAAAAAAGTACCCTGGTAAATCAAAAAATCTTCTTTAATCTATTTCTTTTTTTTTAGGATTCAATGAAATCATAACTATCAAACAAAATATAAATAATAAAAATTTATATTTAAATCCACATTTCAGAGTGTTCATAGCATTCCAAATTGATTTAACTTCAAAACAAACTTCATTTGCAGACAGAGGTGGTAATTAATCTCAATGTGACAGATAAAGATAATGCTCTGCATTTTCTTCAGGAGGAAAGCTAATTAATCCCATGGGACTCCTAGTAGCATTCAGTTTACTGAATGGGAGCATCTTCAGCAGTTATCTCTCTTTGCCAATGCATTCTTATATAAAGTTAAGGAATCTACCCCACCACCCCAGCTCCAAACCAAGGGACATAGAGAACCAAACTTAGCATCAAAATATGTATTTTTGCCTACTGAACTACCGTACCAAATTTGATCTTAATTGGGCAACCATAAAAAAAGTTGCCTGTTCATTCTTATGCATAGTTATGGAATCTACCCCACCACCCCAGCTCCAAACTAGAAGACATAGAGAATCAAACTTAGCATCAAAATATGTATTTCTGCCTATTAAACTACCATACCAAATTTAAACTTGATTGGGCAACCATAAAAAAAGTTATTAGAAAAAAACAGAAAATTTGTGGACGGAAGAGTGACAGACGGACAGACAGACAGACAGACAGACAGACAGAGTGATTACTATAGGGCACCCGCAAATCCTTGCGGGGCCCTAATAAGCATTTAAATTTTTGTTGGCTCAGGTGAGCCCAAGGGCCTTGAATCGCTCTTCTGATAAATTGTACAACCTATCACTTGTATTTGAAGCCTCTATCCCTAAGTATCCTAAGACCCAAGTTGCATCAACTGACAAAGTTTGATGATTCTTAGCCAGTTAGGACTGAAGATATTTTTAATAATAAAGCTATAAAAAAAAACATAAGTACATCACAGTGACCTACTTTAAGAATGAAGTTTTTTGAGGACTCAAGATGCATTAATAGAAAAAGATTGAAGATTCTAAGCCAATAAGTATTTGAGATATTTAAAAGTAGGTCACCATGACCTACTTTTTTGTCTACATTCTTTGAAAACCCAAGATACATCAACTGACAAAGTTTGATGATTCTAAGCCAATACGTACCTGAGACATTCAAAAGTAGGTCACCATGACCTACATTTTAGTCGACATTCTCCCGAAAACCAAAGATGCCCCAACTGACAAAGTTTAACAATTCTAGGTCAACCAGTACTTGATATATGAAAATATAGCCTTAAAATTCAAAAGTAGGTCAAGGTGATGTAATTTTTGGTTTGCGATCCCCGAAAACTCAAGATGCATCAACTGAAAAAGTTTGATGAGTAACAAAAGGAAAATGCACTTCCACTTTATAACCAGTTGTGCATCCCACCCCACAGGAACCACTGACTTGGGGACAAATATTTCACAATTTTGGAAATTTTATCATATGAAATTTTATTTCATCATAAATGGTTAATTAATACCAAAGAGCAGATTTCAAAGCATTAATTTATTTTCAGACTATTTATTTTCAACCCCCCCCCCACCCCCCACCCCACCCCCCACCCCCCGAATACGCCTGAGGGGCATGAGAGTAATCATTTTGCTCCTGTTCACATGACAAGTTTAATTCGCAGTTAATTAATGCAAAGTAAACTAATGCGAATCAAACTAATGCAAGTTAAATTGCGTTCACACGACATCTAATGCAAAGTAAACTAATGCGAATTAAAATTTTTCTTCGATAGTCAGGCGTGAGGGAGGCTACTATGATGTCATTTACAAATCATGTCACCTTATGCAGAAGCATATGCATTTGAGATAATGCCAGTATCTGTGTACACATTTAGTGGTTAAAACAAGTTTCATTAGTTTTCAACTCAAAAATAGCACAAGTACTTAAAGCTGACCACCAACATGATGCATTTGACTTCATTTTGCCATTACACATGCCCCAAAATTTAATTTAAATTAGCTTCGCTTAGCGTTCACACAGAGCTATTACAAAGTAATTTAAAGCGCAGTAAACTAATGCGAAGTAAACTAATTCGCATTAAATTCTCCGTGTGAACGCTAAGCGAAGCTAATTCGCAATAAACTTGCGTTTAATTCGAATTAAACTCTTCGTGTGAACAGGGCATATGATCATGCCCAGGAGCAGAGAAGATTTTAAAGAATCAATGCATTTTCACTATATAATCTATACAGCTCGCCCCAGCACTATAATCCCCTGACCCTGGGGTCACTAATTTCACAATTTTGATAGAGGACTCAATGCTCATTACATTCATGCCAACAGTTTGTCTGCTTGATGTCCAGGAGTAAAGAAGAAGATTTTTAAAGATTGCACTATAATTTTCCTTGTTTTGGCCCCACTCCCAAGGCCCCAGGGGGGCAGGAACCATGAAATTCACAATTATGTCCCCGTTCACCCAAAGATGCTGTATACTAAATTTGGTTGAATTTGGTTAAGCGGTTCCAGAGAAGAAGCTGAAAATGTTCAAATGTTAACACACAACGACAGAGTTTACTCTGGTAACCTAAAAAGATCTTTTTTTTTAAATCTGCTTTCACTGGGCAACAGAACATATATCATTTTTAATCATCTCCCTTCCCTCAATAAAAAGATCAATCCAATCACTGATTAAATTACTAGGAAGTCTTTTGTTTAAATTAACTATGCATAAATTTTTATACGCAACTGAAGAGGATATTTAAGATATACCATAAAATTTACAAGCAGCCATTCATTGAACGAGTACAACTGAGACAACCATTTTTTGTAAAAAGTAATTGACGTCACTAATGTATATTCACAGATATAAGCCAGGTCTAGAGAAGTTCAGGTCAGGTCCAGTAAAAGTTTCAATAATAGTCCAACTGGTCTAGTTTGTTTCAAAGTAAATGTTGAGTCCTGGATATATACTCTCTGTATTATACAGGTGATGAAGCTATATTGCTACATAACTAAGATAATTTGACAATAGAAAAGTTTTAGTCATCACGTTTATCATATAGCTTAGTTGTTAGATTACCATTTATGTCTTTTTCAACTTGAAGACTAAAACATCCATTGTATGAAACAGATGTGTCAGACTCTGGGTATCTTTATCTCAAGCTCACCAATATATATGGTATCAACCTAGGAATGGAAATTACCATGATTGTTAATTGACAACACGTCGTCGATATATCTAAATGTCAAGTTCAAGGCCACTGCAAAAGTTTTCTTCTTTTCACGCATAAAATCACGCATAAAATTTTGCACAAATTATGCTTCATATGAACAATATAAAAATAGGTCTGCTAATAATGGAGGCGAGCTCAATTGGTACCCATGGGAATTCCAATAGATTAATTGTTGGAATACCTGTCTCCAAAAACCACATAGATATTTTCAATCAGAAACTCAAGCATCTCTTTGATGTTAACTTCAGAGTACTTGTATGTGCAATCAGAATGTGTTTTAACAAAATAATTTTGCAAATGACCAATGACCAGGCAAGTAAATTTTCTAGCATATCCTATTTATAGATTTCTTGTATGGTGCTATGTGTGTACCTAATTTATTCTAATCTGAATTGTGGTTTTGTAGATATAAAGATAATCGCAAACTTTTTGAACACTTCTCGTAGACGTTAAAAGTATTGCACACAAGTCCTAAATTCATTTAGTGGAACTCTTCAACTCCAGGGAAGAACCCAGTAAAGTTCAAACTATGTACGTTAAATTAAGTGTAGGCACTCACTAAGATACAAATTATATCTGGTAATTAGATTGTAGACTAGTAAAAAATTAAGTTTAACTTTCTTAAAATGACCACCACTTATGTTAACATTTTTGCAGTCAATTTATTTGAAAAAAAATATTTTAGTAACTTCAATGAACTACAATGAAGTAAAAATATTACTTACCCAAGTGCATCCCTCCACATGAGGTCGATCAGGATCGTCCTATCCAGGTCGTCCATGGAAGTGTCAGCCTCCATCAGCTCTGAAGAACAGCTGAATTTAGAAGAATAGGAAAATTAATATAGATAAAAAACTGAAAGGGGAGAAGGAAAATTAATATAGAAAGAACAGCTGAAAGGAGAGTAAGAAAATTAATATAGAATGAACAACTGAATGGGGAATAAGAAATGTAGAATGAACAGCTGAAATGGGAGAAATGAATATTAAGTACAATAATTATAGTCCTAAAATTCATGTTCAACTTATGGCTTGAGGTCATATTTCATTGCTACCTTTTTTGAGGTCTGATTAATTTCCCCTTTTTCATCACAGTAGGTTTACATCAATTGTTTAAAATGAAGATAACTAAATTTCAATTATTACCTGGTCTGTAATGACGGAATGCTTAAACATGACACCTGGCACAGCTAACCAGAGATACAGAACAGCACTGTTGACCATTCACCATTTATAAGAGCTAGAACTCGAGAGTTACACTGCAGAACTTCACTAATTTTTGTGGGGGTTAATTTTTCGTTGTTTTTGAGACCCACAAATTCATGCCCACCACAAAATGTAACGGGAAATACTATAAAGTTCTTCATCCAAGAGATCAAATCCCCCATAAACCAAATTTTTTTCTTGAACCACAAAATTTGACCCCACGAAAATATGTGATTTTACAGTATCTTGACCAATGATATATCTCATAAAGGGTAAACTGATCATGAGTCGGGTGTCAATTTATAATTATCTCGACCAATGATATATCTCATAAAGGGTAAACTAATCACAAGTAAGGTGTCAATATATATTCACCAACAATATTGACAACAGGGTACATTACATGCATGATCTTAACAAGCAAATTCAAGGAATTGTGGTCCCACCGCTTTAGGTGTCTTTGTGGGTGAGATGTCATTTTTTATGACGTACGTATTGTGTATATGAACACCCTATCATATGTCATTTATTTAGAAATTATCACTGAACTACAAGGTCAAGGTCAAATGGTTAAAGTTCTTGGTATCTAATGAAATGTATTTTCATAAGGATTACATTTGTGAAGTATGAAAGCCCCAGCCCTTACCGTTCAAAAGTAATGGTCAAGGTTAAAGTTTTTTTACAAGTACAGAAATCTCCAAGGTCAAAAAGTCAAGTTGTTAGTATCCAATGAAAGATCTTTCAACAAAAATACAGATAAGAAGTATAAAAGTCCCCTGTTCAAAAGATATGGCCAAGGTAAAAGTTTTTGAAAAGTACGTTAAATTCCAAGGTCAAGGTCAAAAGGTCAAAAGGTCAAAGTTGTTGGTATCCAATAAAAGGTCTTGTCACAAAGAATATACATGTACATGTGTAATATGAAAGTCCTTATATCTACCATTTAGATTTTAGAAGCTATGGCCAGAGTAAAAGTTTGGAATTTTTGTGTAAAAATGGGTAAAACTCAAAGGTCAAAGGTCAAATTTGGTGGTACCCAAAGAAGGTCTTGTCACAAGGTATATACATTTGAAATATGAAAGTCATAGTTCCACTAAATCAAAAGTTATGGGCAAGGTTAAAGTTTTTGTGACAGACTGACAGACGGACAGCTGGACAGACTGATGGACAGGGGAATGAGATTTAATGTTCCCTCGCTTTCAGAAAGCGGGGCACAAAAATGTATCCAAATGTTTACTTTGTTGTCTTCGAAAGAAGTTTTTAAAAATTTGTCTAACATGTATATATTCCTATGTAAAACTTAATTGATCACAAACTACAGTGTATTCCCAGAAGGGTCATGATTTCAATAAACTTGAATCTACACAACCTTAAAATTAGTTGTTCTAAAGTAGAAATTTAAAGATTTTTCCTATAGATATAATCCTTGGTATATAAAATTTTATTTACATGTAGGTCTGATTATTTGAACAAACTAGAATTTACACTACCATAAGATGCCTTTATATAAATATGACCAAATATATTTATTTATTCTTGAGGAGAAGATTTTTAAAGACCTACATAAGTTTTTTTTTATATGTTTTGAAAGCTGTAATTTTCCTCAAAGTTTTTTAATGTCTTGACCCTTGGAAAAAGGTTTGCATCATTGTTCATACAAACATGAATCCCAACGGATACTTAATTGTACCAAGTTTGGTTGAAAATGGCCCCGTACTGAGGATCTTGAGAATTTTAAAATGTGAATTAAAAGTTTACAGACAGACAGACAGACGGACAACTGGAGAGATGCCAGACAAAATGTGATCAGAAAAGCTGAGGCTCAGACTCTTGTGAGCTAATAAAAGTAAACTTCTTTTCCAAACTTGTTCGTTTTTTTCTTTGGGGGGGGGGGGTGTTTGCCACCAATCTCCCCTACAGACACCCCACCCATGGCCCCACCCACTCCAAGATACCCGCAAGAATCTTAGGATGATATATATATGAGTTCATTATGCTACCTACATCGTAAATTTCTAAGTGTTTACAAGGCATGCATTGGTTCTGTGAACTTGACCATGTTGGTTTCACTTTGCTAAAAATGGAGAATTATTCTATTATAGCATTTAGAACTGTTTTTTTTTTACCTCAGTCCTCTCGTCGGCTGCCGTACAAAACTGTCGTCCGTGAAATCCATCCTCGTAGATAACACGAAAAATCCAGGAAAAAAATCTGTGTATAGAAGCTCTCTGTAAATCGCAGTATAATCTCGCCAAAGTCAAATATCAAGTGAATGAGTACCAGTTCACGTGGGCAAAACCTGCGTAAAAGCCTGCTGTGGTCACTGGTGCGTGAAATGTGTGAATAGCAGGTGGAAGCTTTCATGAATTTCTCATCTTAGAGCAGTGGGGGAAAAAGTCAAAATACAGCTATGCATCTCACATGTTTTTTCTCGGTATTTGCATATTTAATTGACATCATACATGACATTTTACATGTTTTAGCGAGCACAGGTACTTGTGGATATGTGGACACCCCCCCCCCCTTATTGGAATTTTTTTTCACAAATTATTCAACACTTTTTCCATGGGCTTATTGGAATTTTTAAAAAATCGCTCCACAAAAAAAAAAACGTAAAGTGTGTTAAACCCCCCAAGTTCTGGGTCATTATGTCTTTCATGGTACCTAAGGATTTAAGGAAGGTTTTGTTAAAAGGATATCGTTACAAATGAAAGTCATAGCCTCACCCATTCAACATGTTCAAAAGTTATATGAGCAAGGTTAAAGTTTTTTTACGGACAAATTAACTGCACAGTCGTGCATTCCGATCCTTTTTACATCGACGTACGGCAATCATCAATAAAAATGGAAAGTCCCGACCCCTTGCTGTAATTTTCACCAAGAAAATCGAAAATTTGTTATATATATTTTCATTATCAGCAATAACATTAGAGCCACAAGAAAAATAGTATGAAGTATGAAGCGCTGAAATCTTATTTTTTTCAGATCATAGAAAGAAATTTCAACCAGTGTCAGATCAAAGTAAGAATTAAATATATTACACAAAACTTGAGATATGAGGTATATAAAAATAATACTTAATATAGTACCGTAATACCTATTAGGAATCAATTAGAAAATCTGTAGCTCTTCAAAAGAATATATATTATTTTGGATGACCGAAGAGCTAGTATAATGTATATTTCTTGGCACAAAAAAGTGCGCACACTGAGATTAATTCTTCCAAATTCTTACCTCAAGTGCAAAAAGCTATACTTTAAAAGATTTTACTCCCTGTCAAGTATTCTTGTAGTTTACATGTACACGTGGTGCATTGGGTTGAATTATTACAAATCAAAATGGCATTATGAATAGGCGAAATGTCCGATGATTTCTCTGCCTGCTTTTTAGCTGTTCCCACTTATTAAAAATCTAATTTCCACCTATTCCCAATAGCAAATAACTATAGAAGTTTAGATTTATCTGTATTTTGTACATTTCAAGACAGAAAATAATGAATAGATCTATGAGAAAATATATATGATGATTTATTTCGGATTTTTGAAATAATGAAAAGATCTTACAAGAAAAAGCAACTAAATACCTCAATTTAAGAACATAGTTAAGAGCCATTCTCTGTAATGATTTGAAATTTTGTATAGGAGCTGTGGCACGCATAGCCTCAGAATTTCTCCAAACTCTCTATGATAAAAGTCATTGATACCTTAAACTGAAATCAGGCAAAAATTGGTTGCTATGTTTTAGAGTTACCATGGCAACATGTTTTAAAATTCGAAAAGATGGCATTTTTAAACGTTTAGAGCCCCATAGTTAACATTTGCGGCAATTACATGCGTTACTATGGTAACAAAGTATTCAAAAGTAAAAAAAAAATATTTGAATTTTATAAAGTCATACACGTAAAAATAAATAGCAATTATTGGATGAAATGTGACCAAATATTATAACAGAAAAAAGAGCCTTGAAACATATACCAAGAACAAAATATGATATTTCACTTTTGTTGGCAATGGTTGCTAAGGTTTTTATACCACAGAGAGTCTTCAAAGTAACACTATATATGTTTAAATCTGATCCTATCTTTATAAAAAAAAAGCACATTTCCTCATAACTAATGATCCATTTTATAAGATGTTGGTGTGCTCCAAGTTTTCCCATTTGAAAAAAATTAAATGTAGATTCCCAAAACTTTTATGATTGATATTTATTAACAGCTAACTTGACTTTTAATTTTGACTATCATCCAATCTCTAAGTGGATGCAAGAAGTTGGCACGCAGGGTTTAATATTGATATAAAGTTCATAAAATCGAACATTTTCCCTCCTGGTAACCATAGCAGCAGTGTTGCTTTATTCATCAAATTTTATCAATATATGATATCAACTTCAGTTCTAACAGATAAGTACAATCCAAGCTGAGTCCTTTAATTTTTTTCTTGATTTAATGGCAATTTAATTCTTAATGCAGCGAAAAATATCTCACTTTTAAGCACTGGTACTTTGTTTCCATGGTAACACTACAAAGAAGCATTTATACCGAATTTTTTTTATGGTTTTGGTGTTGCAAGGTCCTTAGGATGTATATTTGCCAGTCTTGAATTTTCATGTTTTTCCCCAAGACAGTACGTATAGCATTAACCCATTAATCTTAGTTACTTGTTTTGCATGGTTACACTGTGTTACCATGGCAACCATAAAAGTTATTAATAGAATAATATTGCTTATACTTATATACTTAAGGTGAAACATTTTCAATGTTTTTCTTTTGTCGTTGATTAAGTTTGAGCATGTAACATCTACCATTAGTAAATATGGAGTGTTTTTCAGCATATTCCAGCACTTTAAAGTGGCACAGTGACACACAAAGGGGAAAATTGACAAATGTAGAATTTTCGCATGACCTCAGTAAATTTTGTTCAATTCCTTAAAGTGTTAGGTTTCATAAAATTACAGGTTTCAGAACGTAAAAATTAAATTTTTATGGGGAAAAATAAAAGTAAAAATAATTTCTGTCTGCCCCAGAACGAAAATATTGCAAAATACCCTGGTACTTCTTCCTCCCTATTTTACGCGTGCGCAGAAAAGTGTTGAATAAGTTTCCATAGTAACCATGGTCTCAGGTATCCACGAATGAATATAAGTAGACCAAAAAATTTGATGTAATTTTTTTAAAAAGTTGTTAGAACATATTTCTCACCTTTGCATGTTCCAGTTGAATTTTGTTTACAAGTTTGAGCTAAAAATAAGAGTAGTGTGACCATGACATATACGAAACAACGAAACGGTAGATACAACCTTTGTTTTTCCGGCACTAATATTGTGCAGTCAATTCTTGCAGTTTAATTGTCATATCTTCGCTATATACTCATAATTTTCGTAAGTCTTTCTCTGTATGCTACAGATATCTTAAAATTAAGATATGATTTTGACTCACTGTGCCGCTTTAAATGTATTCCAAATGTACCCTTGGTTACCACTTACTTAGAGATATATTCTAAACAGTTTCTTTACAGTATAATCGAAATCAAGGTGTCATGTTTTGTGAGAATGGTTTATTTGCTTTTTGTAGTTTTTATTCAGCCAAGGTTTAAAGTGGCTGAAAAATCTCAATTTTTCAAACTTTTCCGACTGTTGCCATAGCAACCGAGACACATGGCAACGAGATTTTGTTTGAAATCTGTTTCTGGTGTCAAGTACTAAGCATGGGTGAAGTTTCATCAAAATCGGTGACCATGTGTGGGAACCAAGTTTAAGTGGTTACAGAGAATGGCTTTGAATTATTTGTTTACACAAAATTCCACCTATTCCCATGTAAAATCTTAAACCTTTTTCTACATGATTTTCAAAAAGTGGGAATAGGTAGAATACATCCTCAGTTTCAGGGCCAGGAGGGCTATGAAAACAATATTATACGGTATGTTTTGTTGTTGAGATAGTGAAAGAATATGTTAGGAACACACAATTAGTAATATTTTGAGATGACAGTTTTTCAAAACATGGAGAGAGAAAAAAAAAAACAGCGCACTTTTTTGCGCAATAAATACATGTATACATTTTTTTTTTCAATGGGTGGCACTGTAGCTCTCCGGTCTGTCAATACTTATTTCTATGTATGCCATGTTGTAAATTTTGAATTTACCGGGTGGCACATCTTCGCTAGCCAAGGGTTTCTGATACGCTACTCTCCTCATAAACCCTTGGCCTACGGTGTTCATAGAAATGGGGATTTTTTTCCAGAGTTCTAATTGGATTTCAGTACATCCAGGTCGACCAATCAGCAATTGTTTTTTGTAAATGACGAAATTTGCGTTCGGGGTACATCTTCACTCTTTAATCTCGGAAATGAAAAACGCAAGTAAACAATGATCCGTAAGATAACATTCAATTCTATGAATAGCCATGGTGTCATCCAATATCTTCTAAATATGTGATTAAGAATCTATATTGAAGCTTCAGATTTGTTCTATAAATAATGAATAAACATATAACTCAATTATTGCCTCTTAATTATTCTTTTAAAAACTTTGACTTAATTTTTTTAACACGTGTCTTTATTTCTGGCGATGACGCAATCTGTGCGTACCTTATAGATTCGAGATCATGTGACTGAAAACAATCCCGTCTTTTGACTTCACCGTAGGCCAAGGGTTATGAGGAGAGTAGCGTATCAGAAACCCTTGGCTAGCGAAGATGCGGGTGGCAGTAAATACACAATTTACATGTTAATTCAAAATTCAAAACACCATAAAGCGCTGGTTCTGCGAGCACTGAAATCCGCAATGTTGTATGTGGTTGTAAGAAAAAAAAATACATCTGTAGAAAAGTTATCTTCTAAATATATCATCATTGAAATTCATGTTATACTAATCAAAATTCTGTATTATACCAGTCTTAAAATGGTTCTTAAAAAGATACAACTTATTCGATTAATAAGGTTTTTGACAATTGATTTAAATTCAATTTATTATTATTATTTTTTTTGTTAAATATAATAAAGAAATCTGGAAGAAATTGACCCAAGAAATACAGGGGCGTAGCCAGGGTACTTTTGATATGGACACCCGAGTAGACAGGGTCTGGTAGAGCTACAGTTCTGCAGCTAATTAAAACTCTTCAAACCAGAATTGAAAAAAAAAATGTAAATACCATTCATTCAAAAAAGCCAATTTTGTGTCACATGCATGTACAAGAGAATTAATTCTACCAAGGTCTACATCTAATCATTTATTTCTCTCATACACTTTTGAAGCCTAACAGTTATAAAAAGCTATAATTTCGTCTTGTTACAATAAATATGAATTTGAGCAAGTCCTTTTGGATGTAGTGATATTTTCTTTTTTCAAGTCAAGTTTTACAATTAAAAATTTTGTAACGTTTTCACAATACTGTATACAGGGAAATTTTCGCTCCAGTTTTATTTTCGCCCTTTCCTTGATGGGGCGAATTTAAAACGGGGCGAATTCAAATTACACCTCATGATTTCTTAATTAAACGGAACTATGACTGCAGGGCGAATTTATTTTTTACAGGGCAAAATTAATCACAAGTTCAAAAGGGCGAAAATAACACGGGGCGAAAATAACCCTGTATACAGTAGTCTATTCTATTGCCGCTGCGAAATTTTTAACAAGAATGTCTGCATGTGCAATATGCAATATGAACAAACAGACGTTCTCCCAGCAGTTCATAGAGGAAGTCCTGATACTGAGTGACCTATTTGATATGAGTGAAATTGCAGCCGTAGAACTCCTAATGGCAGGTGAGTTATCAGTTGCAGGGTTGTCCCTAAAGCTTGAATATCAGCTTTGGGGCATTAAAAAGAATAGGGGGTGGGTGGGATATCTTCCCTTACAGGGGGTTGAGGGGGGAATACCAGATTAGCCAGGGAAATTCCCTGGCCCCGGGGTCATATGGACATCCTTGGCATTAAATGTTACCAAAGTAGGCAGGGGGCGTAGCAACCTTATACTGTAGGAAATGTTAATTGAAAGCCTGGTTGCCCCCCCCCCCCCACGTTAAGTGATGTACCGCAAATACATGTAGTATTAGAAATGGTACTAAAAGAAATTGACACTGTAAAAAAAGATTTAACCCCCCCCCCCCCCCCCACGAAATAGGATTTTTCGACTTTGGCAACTTCCCCCCCTTTTTTTTTGCTTGTCAACCCAGGTAAGTAAAAAAAAAAATCTCTGGCTGCCCCCCCCCTTTCCTAAACGATGCTACGCCAATGGTAAGTCAGTCCATAAGGATCAAACGGATTGCAGGTTTTTTTCCCTGGTTTAATCTTAGAGAATATATAATGTTGAGTAAATTATTTTTCTTAGTTTTCCCAATAAAGTGTAAGTTGCCATTAAAAGTAATTAGAAAGTGAATGTTAGGCAGTATGTGCTAGATTGAACTAAGACTCTTGATATATTTGTGTTAGCATGATTAGGTATGTGTAGTGTTTGACATTTATAATGTATAGTACATGCATATGTATTGCATTATTTCAATTAAAATAAATAATGAGAAAAATTAAGAGAGCATGTACAATACAAGTACGTACACAGAGGTAAAATGGACTGTAATTACAAGTGACTTTTGACCTTTGTACAGGTGAGAGACAGCAGGCTGAGTTCCCCGGGTTGACCAGAGGCGATACTGCTGTACTATGAAGGACAGAAGAGTCTGGTTAACTCCCTTCGTACCCTTCTCCAGTCAAGGGAGGGGAGGATGTGGACCATGGAGTTGACCCTTGACCTCTCCAGCATGGTTAATCAATACACAGATCAATCGACTCATTAACACTATATACTAGGTAACAGCTGTTTTAAAATTTTTTACTGGTATATTGACTCGATTAGGTGGATTTTTAAACAATATTTATACTTTTAAAATAATATGTTGACGGTGCGACCGTTAGAGCGAGCGCAAACTCTTCTATTGTTTTAATTTAGATCGGGCTCGTCAAACCGCACGTGACATATGGTGCGTCTAGACTCTGACGTCACATGACGTCGTATGTAAGTTACAAATACCAAGAAAAAACTGAACAATGCTGAAAGTTAATGAAAAAAGTTACGTTTACAATTTATCTTCAATATGTATCCATTTAATCAAGGCGAGTAAACTTTTTGTTGAACATTTGCCGTCATTCTCGCGAGAACGCAACTTTGCTAAGTGATGCATTGTGGGTCAAAATTACTGCAGCAAGAATGAATGTGCAGTAATCCGAATTTTCTCTTCGCCCAGGCGTTGTCGTTAGAGCTCGCAGTTACGAGCGTCGCTTCGCGACGCTCGCTGCGCTCGCTATCAGTGTATGTGAGTTATTCCAAGTCATCAGGAAGCGCATAAAGGCTCAAAGAGCTAATGCTATGGCCATTTGTGCGGTGTGCGGTGTACATGTACGTCGTGCGGTGTGCGTTAACTTTTTAGAATATGGGCCATAACTCAAGAACCCCTTGGCCAATCAGTTTCAAATTTGTCACAGGGTATCCTTGGCCCAAGGGCTACCATTTATACCAATATAAAGGTTGGGACCCTGAATCAAGGGGAGATAATCAGGAAAACAAAACAAAAAGCACTGGTTGCTAAAATCTTCTTCTCCAGAACCACCGAGCAGATTTTCACCAAACTTACATACAAGGATCAGGATATGTTGAAAATTAAAAATTGTTCAGGGCATGACTCTGGGGCAAAGGGCGTGGTCTCAAGGTCACTTTAAAGTTGACCTAAATTTATAATTAATAAAAATGTTCATATTTTGCTTACTATAAGGACTAGGATCATCAAATCTTGTAAGTTGATGCATCTTAGGACTTCACATCATGTTAACTCAAAAGTAGGTCACGGTGACCTACTTTTTAAATTTTGCGGGCATTTGTTTTCAAATTGATTTAAAGGCATATCTTGGATACTTTAATGCCTATGATCATCAAACTTAGTCAGTTGATGCATCTTGGGTCCTTGAACAACATCAACTTAAAAGTAGGTCACCATGACCTACTTTTTGAACTTTATGACTTATCCTTTTCAAAACATTTAATCCCATTTTTTCAGGCACTGAAAGGGTTAGAATCATCAAATCTTGTAAGTTGCTGCATCATGGGACCTTAAAACATATTTAAGAAAAAGTAGGTCACTGTGACCTACTTTTAGAATTTTGCAGGCATTTGTTTTCAAATTGTTTAAAAGGCATATTTTGATTACCTTTAAACCTATGATCATCAAACTTGTTCAGGAGATGCATCTTGGGAATTTGAAAAATGTTGACCAAAATGTAGGTCACGGTGAACTACTTTCGACATTTTATGGCTATATTTAAGTATCTTAGGTATTTATTGGCTTAGAATCATCAAACTTGGTGAGTTGATGCATCATCGGTTTTCGGATAGTGACGACCAAAAATTAGGTCACAGTGACCTACTTTCCACATTTTATGGCTATATTTAAATATCTCCGGCACTTATTGGCTTAGAATCAACAAACTTTGTCAGTTGATGCATCTTGGGTTTTCAGAGAATGTTGACCAAAAAGTAGGTCAGAGTGACCTACTTTTTGACATTTTATGGCTAGATTTATGTATCTCTTGTACTTATTGGTTTAGAATCATCATACTTTGTCAGTTGATGCATCTTTGGTTTTGGGAGAATTTTCGACCAAAAAGTAGGTCATGGTGACCTACTTTTGAATATCTCAGGTATTTATTGGCTTAGAATTATCAAACTTGGTCAGCAGATGCATCTTTGGACTCTAAAAAAGTCAACAAAAATGTAGGTCACAATGACCTACTTTCAACATTTTATGGCTATATTTAAGTATTCTCCAGTACTTATTGGCTTAGAATCATCATACTTTGTCAGTTGATGCATCTTGGATTTTTGGAGAATGTCGACCTAAAAGTAGGTCATGGTGACCTTCTTTTGAATATCTCAGGTATTTATTGGCTTAGAATTATCAAACTTGGTCAGCAGATGCATCTTGGGACTCTTAAAAATGTCAACCAAAATGTAGGTCACAATGACTTTCTTTCGACATTTTATGGCTATATTTAAGTATCTCTGGTACTTATTAGTTAAGAATCATTCATCAAACTTTGTCAGTTGATGCATCTTGGGTTTTCTGAGATGCTCACCAAAGAGTAAGTCACAGTGACCTACTTTTGAATATCTCAGGTATTTATTGGCTTAGAATTATCAAACTTTGTCACTTGATGCATTTTGTGATTTCCAAGAATGTAGACCAAAAAGGAGTTCTAATTGGTTAAGAATCATAAAACTTTGTCAGGTGGTGCAACTTGGGTCTTTAATAGGATACTTAGGGTTAGAGGCTTCAAATACAAGTGATAGGTTGTGCAATTTATCAGAAGAGCGATTCAAGGCCCTTGGGCCTCTTGTTAATTTTTTCTTTTTTGCAGATCAATTAAACAATATGGACCTAACAAAGGAAATGGACAGACTACAAAGAGATACTGGGCTATTGGTCCACCACAACACAAGAAGCAGGTTTGTCACTTTGTGTTTATCTCTGTATACCCAGCTCCTGGAACAGAAATAACTTGAAGACATATACACTTTGAAATGTAATGCTGTTAGCATTTGTGATAATGGGAGATCACAGTACGTGTTATAATAAGTCATTGTCATTCATTAATGCTACTGACAATCTGTATTTGTCGTTTCCATGCTTTCCAGGTGTCTGACTTGTACAGATAGAGAGATTCAGATCATTCTAGCAGACTGCCTCTTCTGTCTGGCCACACAGCAGCCCCTGGAGAAAGCTGACACCTTGAGGTTGATCCAGCACCTAAGGGCAGACAACTCTCTAGGTGCTGATGGCACTCTGTACCCAGTGAGTCTGTGTCTGTTAATGGCCCTCCTGTACTGTTTTGATGTCAGTCTGTTGCAACCTGAAGATGGAAGAGGTTAGTCGATCCCTGATAATTTATTTATCATCTAATTCACAAACCATAATTTTATAATTCATAAAGGATGCTTTGTAATTCATTGATTTGAAGAATCTTGTTGAAAAAAAATTCTGTTTTAACTTTTTTTGGCAATATGCATATCAATCTTTCTCAAGCAATTACTTTGAAATAATAAGAATTATCAATTTAAGAATGAACTGAAAAGGTTAAAGTTGATGACTTTTGACATTTACAGATCAAGGCCCTGCAGTGTCTAGCAATGATGACGGACTCAACCTACATACCTGACATAAACCAGGATCTCATGTCTACAAGAGCCTGGACCAACCCTGGACTGAAGAGCGTGGTGCTGCTGACTTGGGGGGTGACCCTCAGACAACTCAACCAGTACCAGACCCCCACAGGTAAAATTTCTAATCTGATCAAAGGTCACACCAAAACTCCATAGGTAAAAGATCTGATCTGATCAAAGGTCACACCAAAATCCCATAGGTAAAATATCTAATCTGATCAAAGGTCACACCAAAAGCCCATAGGTAAAAGATCTAATCTGATCAAAGGTCACACCAAAACCCCATAGGTAAAAGATCTAATCTGATCAAAGGTCACACCAAAATCCCATAGGTAAAATATCTAATCTGATCAAAGGTCACACCAAAACTCCATAGGTAAAAGATCTAATCTGATCAAAGGTCACACCAAAACCCCATAGGTAAAAGATCTAATCTGATCAAAGGTCACACCAAAACTCCATAGGTAAAAGATCTAATCTGATCAAAGGTCACATCAAAACCCCATAGGTATAAGATCTAATCTTATCTCTTAAGGTGGACCCCTCTGACCCACCCCACCCCACAGGTAAAATACCAAATCTAATGAAAGTCACACAAAAACCCACACATGTAAAATATCAAATCTATTAAAAGATGACCCACTCCCTTGGATCAGTAAAATATTTAATTTTATTAAAAAGCTTGACCTGGACCTTTTATCTGGTCAAGCGACTCAGGTCTAAGTTCAAAAAGTTTGAAAATGAGACAAAGAGCAGCACTAAGAATTATTAGAACACTGACAGGATTTGATTTGGTAACCTACTAAGGGTTTATTACACATGGTTAAAAACACGTCAATCAGAAGATTAATACATCTGTAATGGTTTGGGCCGTGGATATCGGCCTGGATAGCTCAGTTGGTAGAGCACCTGACTAGAGATACAGGGGTTCCGGGTTCGATTCCTGGTCCGCTGCCATGCATTTTCTCCTTTCCTGTCACATATCCTTTATGGTACCTGCCTTAGAGTTGATTATCTACCTTGGTACATGTTATATGTCCTATTACATGTACATTGTGAATGACTTTGATATGGCAAGATAGTCATAAGTGCTTTAAGATATGTTGAAAATAACAGTAAACTCATTTTGGGCTTTATTGATATCTAAGGATGACTCGCTCTTGATTTACATGAACTTGATTTGTAGGGGTGAATGGGATTTGTGAAGAGGATGAGGTGGTTATTAATGTAGCCCTGGAGGCTGACGTGTTCCACTTCCTGCAGCTGGCTGGTTTAACAGACTTTATTTTTCACATGCCACTGAAGGTTATGTACCGTATATACTCGCCTATAAGTCGGTATTTTGGGAGTTAAATTTTAGTCCAAAACTCTATGTCCGACTTATAGGCGAGTCATAAAGATATTGGTATTTTCTGTAAAGTGAAATGTAGCATTCCATGTCTATTTCAGACAATTGCTGAAGAACAAAGCCTATACATGTATATGTAAAATAGTTTATGCATTCAAAGATTATACATTTAGTACAAGTATTCACTTATTATAATGGTTTTATTTTGTGCATGAATTATTTGTTTAATGATTTAAAACTTAATATCGGCGTTATTTCGAAAAATGTTAATAAAAACAGCTAAAAACATCAGTGGATTGATATAAAATGTCAAATGATTCTGTCAAAAAGTTGTACCGACTTATAGGCGGGTCAATTGCAAATCCCTCCAAAATAAACTCAAAAAGTACAACCGACTTATAGGCGGACCGACTTATAGGCGAGTATATACGGTATATAAGTGGCACCTAAACAAATTGTTAATGTATAAGATCACAAAACGGTGCAAATTTTCCATGGCTAACTGAAATGAAAATAATGTTCCTTTCAACATTTCAGATATTAAGCAATAAAAATGATTTGTATAATTTTATAAGTTATGAACTGATGATCAGTAGAAAAATAGTTCTTTTCAAAGGTTTGTAAATTTTGAAATAAATATTGATTAATGTAAAATATTTCTGAAAAATATTCCTCATGTGAAAAAGAGAAAGAAAATTAGTCAGAACCGTTTATGAAGTGGTAAGATCTATATATTATACAAATTTTAATAGTCTGTACAAAGAACTTTATTCTGTATGATTGACAGGTGAAAGAGCTGCGCACAAGAAATGAAGTGGCGAGAATCGCGGCGTCCCAGAGTTCCCTATAACCTCCCAAGTCACCCAGTCATGGCTTCCAGTACTTACTGAAACTGGTACAGAACAGTTGCTAGGGTTAACTGCTTGTATTAACATAATTATAAGGTTTACTGACCGTTTGACAAGAGAGATAACTCTGGCTGGATGAAATTTAAATTCAAAATTGATTAAATAATTAATATCAATTTTATCTTATCTTTCTTGTTAAGAAATCACCATGAAAGCCATTATCAATATTGATAATCTGTGGTATGATGCAACATAAAATCCTACCATGTATTTTAGATAGGAGATTTATACAGAAGTGACCCCCTGGGACTGAGACTGTCTGTAGAGTACTGGTGTCCCCAAGATAATTAAGGACCTCACAAAACAATGTACAATGTTAGACCTCCACAAAGACAGGTAGATAAAAATTAAAATCTCCAAAGCAAAAATAATCTTCTATTAAGTTTTAGTAAAGAGAAGGATTTTGGGCTGACATACGTAGGGAATGTACATAGACTGTATGTTTTATATTACAGATGTCGCTGTATAAGTTTGTCAGTCTGGTGGGGGACCTCCTGCCCCCGCCCTCTACGTACCCTACATGTACATCCAGATATTGATTGATCTGTTTTATATTACAGGTGTCGCTGTATAAGTTTGTCTGTCTGGCGGGGGACCTCCTTCCCCCCTCCCTCTACGTACCCTAGCTACATCCAGATCTTGATTGGTCTGTTATATTATTAGGTGTCGCTGTATAAGTTTGTCCATCTGGCGGGGGACCTCCTGCCCCCCTCCCTCTACGTACCCTACAACCAGATGTTGATTGGTCTGTTTTATATTACAAGTGTTGCTGTATAAGTTTGTCCGTCTGGCGGGGGACCTCCTACCCCCCTCTCTCTACGTACCCTACATCCAGATGTTGATTGGTCTGTTTCACATTACAGGTCTCGCTGTATAAGTTTGTCCGTCTGGCGGGGGACCTCCTGCCCCCCGCCCTCTACGTACCCTACAACCAGATGTTGATTGGTCTGAGCAGTAACCCACAGTCCGCCCACTATTGCTTCGACCCTCTTAAGGTCAATGGAATGGGGTCAGGTTAAAATTTCTAATAGCTTCAGTGGAATTGTGTATCTAAAGAAGTTCTAATGGCAGATGTCTTTATGTCCTGTTACTAGTGCTTTATTGGGAAAGACAACAGGTAGGGAGCTTGGATAGCTTCAGTGGAATTGTGTATCTAAAATTGTTCTAAAGACAGATGTATTTGTGTGCTGTCACAAACGTCTAACCTGCAGTCACAGATGTAAAAAGACAATTTAAAAGTTTTAGAGCGTGATTGATTTCCAGCAAGCACTGTCTATTAGCTTTCTTAATTTACCATATGAATCTGCTCCTTATACAACAGAAGTTTTGTATCTTAATTGAATAACCTGGACATGTCAAAGTAATTAAAAGTCCCATTTCCTTTTTTTTTAAGTATTTTAACATTAATTGATATCTCAAAAAAGATATGCTCTAAAAAATTAACAAGGTTTGCCTGGACTTGTCTTATATGAGTATTTTTTACACTAGGAGGCCCAGCCTGTGCTGCACATTTTCCTGTCGCTGAATCAGTACTACGCCAGTTTGCATCGGGAGGTTCCTAGCAGTGCTGACATGTCTCACATGGGGCTCCGAGTTCCCCATCCCAGGGGAATCACCCCACAGGAACTAGAGGGGCTGGTTGTCGTCCTGAAACTGTGTCGTGTGGTGTCTGAATTATTGTGAGTACATTTGTCAATCATCAGATAAAGAAAATAATTATACTACAGCGAAAACTGTCTAATCCGACACCTGAATAATCTGACACACTGTGAATTCCAACAATAAATTTCGTACCCCTTTTACTGTTTTCCATGTTTCTTTACACTGTGTAATCCGACACCCTGTCTATTCCGACACAAAATTTGTGTCCCCAATGCAGTGCATGTCGGATTAGACAGGTTTCACTGTATAATAGTCAAGGGTTTTGATTTGATCAACCCATAATTCATTGTAGTTTGTTATTAAGGTATGAAAATAAAGGGTCTGTATTATTTTTAAGTTGTATTGAATAATGAGTTTATATCAATTTTAATATTCCTGAATCAAAGCATAGGAAGTAATAAAAACTTTTAAAAGGGGAATCTAATTTCGAAATCTGCATAAATGGCAGATTACTCATAATCTAACACCAAAAAAAATTGACATCTTATATCACAGAATGAGAACTGCCGCGTGGCGTTCTGTGAGAACCAGCAGTGGCAGGTAGCCGTGGTGTTATTTGGTCTGGTGACCTGTAGTATCCCCCTCGACCTTAAAGCCGAGATCTTCAGGGTGCTGGCAGCATTCGCTAAGACACCCGACGTGGCAGCCAGTCTGTGGCAATTACACTAGAGGCCTCACAGGTAACCACTGAAATGCTGCTCTATAATATCTTTATTGATGTTACGTGTTTTTATTGCATTGACATGCACCTCTCCTCTTGTTTTCCCTATATTGTACTGTATGTACATGTATGTGGGTTTACTAGATTAATTTGTTTAATAATTTGTTTT
This sequence comes from Saccostrea cuccullata, assembly GCF_032062105.1. NCBI lineage: Eukaryota > Metazoa > Mollusca > Bivalvia > Ostreida > Ostreidae > Saccostrea > Saccostrea cuccullata. The sequence goes on from NW_026938337.1 coordinate 22,325, forward strand.
AAAGAATCTGACCACAGTTCTGAGCAGCAGTTCCTCTCAGAGTGGAATCCAGGAAAATGTTAATTTTTTTCTCAGGTTATAAATAATCTCTGTTCTTTTTTATAATTCTCCGGCGTAAAAAGAACAGAACTACCAATCTTGCTGTACACATAGAAATTTATCTAGAGCCCAATACACTTGTAATTACATATTGTGTCTCTCATGCTTGTAAGAGTTATGTACCTTTGATGTCTGTTTTTCCCTATAGGTGGAGCTGGAGGAGGTGGAGACCCAAGCGGAGGAATTTCCCATGACACGAGCTTTTCTGTCCTTACTGAACTCCCTCACTGACATACCTGCCTAGGGACCGCTCTCAGGGCCCCAGGATTTCAACCCTACCTAGAGTTTGTCAAGAATGTTTGAGAAGTTTTATGCCAGCAGTTACAAGAATCCATCAGAAAAGGTTGGATATAAGATTTTTTAAATTGTTTTTTCAATCTTGTTGATAAATACATACACTGTACTACCATCAAGTAAAAAAAAAATTACAGCTGGAAATGAACAATACACAGACAAAAAAGGTAGAAGGAGATTGAAACAATGAATTTTTTATTAGCTCTACTGGTCACAGACCAGAACAGCTTATGCGCTAGTATGGTGTCCGCCGTCCATCTAGCTGTCTAGCTGTCTGTCTGTCTGTAAACAATTTTTCAAAATTCTACTCCTCCTACAGTTTTGGTCTGATTTTAATATAACTTGGCACACAAGTAGACTACACTAAGATACATAAAATAGAGCATCGGTGTTTTATTTCGATGTCATGAACAGTGTTGCCATTTTACTAAAAATAGAAATGTCTTTTGTTAGATCCTTTGTTTTAAGTACAAACCAGTAGAGCTACAGTCTCGACAGAGACTTCTGGTTTTAAAATTGTATCTGTCATTTGCATTGATATTAATTGAAAATGTGGTTATTGTGTGTGATTTATTGCCAAAGGTAATTAAGTTGCAAGTGACTGTTTAAGAATCCCATGTATACAACTGCAGGATTGATTTCTTTCAAGTAAATGTAAAGCTTTAATTACAGTGGAAGGTGTCCAGTGACTGTCTAAGGATCCTATGTAAGCTCCTGGGGGAGTTGACTTTGGGGAGGAGTTGGTTGTGGTACAGATGGGGTTGTGGTCCCCGCTAACAAGTCCCCGGGGTACATCCTGATGCTACACCTACTAAAGGACTTTCACTTCCTGTCCAAGGTGAGATTCATATATTTTCCTGCTTAAATGGATATCTTTATTGAGAATTTTTTTTTTAATTGGGCTGGGAGGTGGAGACATATGTGCTTTGTTTTGTTAAGAATTGAAGTTACCGTATATACTCGCCTATAAGTCGGTTTTTGGGGAGTTAATCTCTGCAGGTCTAAAACTCTTTGTCCGACTTATAGGCGAGCTATTAAAAGTATGATTTTATACGAGCTAGGTCAGTCCACCTGATATACAAGCTTATAAAATACAACTGCCTTATAGGCGGACCAACTTATAGGCGAGTATATACGGTAATTATTTCAGGTGTTGAAAATACTGGATGACAGTGTCCGACAACTTGAAACACACAAGGCCATACCAGGTAAATAGTGATAAAAGAAATTCAGGTGTTTTTATTTGTGTTGTAAAGTGCTTAAATTTGTTTAGTTGATTAAACTGGCTAATGTTCAATAAGTTAATTTGATTGGTTGGATGGACTAGATAATGTTATGTGAGGTAATTTGATTGGTTGATATTACTGGCCAATGCTAGGGGAGTAGGAGAGTTAATTTGATTGGTTGATTGTATTGACTGATGCTAAGAGAGTTAATTTGATTGGTTGATCTGTACAGGCCAGGAGTCATTGGAGTCTGCCAGTCTGCTGTGTTTACAGCTGATAGAGACCAGTCTGGAGAAGTCGGGGACGTTCCTGGATGCGTGTCGTGAGACAGGAGCCTCCGCCATGGTGTCCGCCATGGATCGTCTTCTCCTCAGTGTTAATCCACGCAGCGGGAAAGCCCACCACCTTGTTAATGTCACAAAGTAGGTCAATAAAAGTAACAAAAATAACAAACAAAACATTTATTTTATTTGAATAATATGAAAGTTTTATTACTTTATATATTGCTTTTAGTCATTCAAGTCTTATAAAAAATGGAAAGTTGTAAGAAACATTAATTTTATCATCCTATATTGTGTGATCATGGTCACAATTGGTGTTTTACAATCTTGTAGGTTTATACAGTTCAGCATTCGTCTTCCTGAACATGCCTAGTCAGCAGTGAAGATCCTGTATCCAGTGTGTCACTCGGCTCCTGTCCAAGTGGCCCTCGTCAATCTGTTCACATCAAATCAGGTAACAGTATAATTTGATTAAGACACCAAGATGAACATTTTTTAAAGCTCTGAATTCTCCTTGAACTGAGAATTATTTCCAGTCTGGTTGACACTGAAAAAGATGTTATATAATACACTGTGTCTAGTTCCAGAATTAGATAAATGGGTACCCTAGATTGTTATTAGGGTTCTTTAGAAATCTTATGCCATGTAATTCTTGGTTTACATTATTCTATCACATAAAATTCATTTTTCCAGTCCTCTCATCTGGAGCTGCTCCACGGATTTGTGGAAAGTCTGGAAGTGGAGGAACCAGAACAAATAGTGGAGAAGACAATCCGCTTACCTGAGGAAGAGGGTAGGTACTTATTAGTGTGAAGAGGGAGAGAGAGAAAATCCACTTACCTGAGGAGGAATTAAGGTATGTTAAAATTGAGTGGAGAGAGAGAGAGAATCCACTTACAAGAGGAGGAGTATGTTAAAATTGTGTGGAGAGGGAGAGAGAGAGAATCCACTTACCTGAGGAGGAGGGTATGTTAAAATTGTGTGGAGAGAGAGAGGGAGAGAGAGGAGAGAGAGAGAGAGAGAGAGAGAGAGAGAGAATTCACTTCCCAGAGGAAGAGTATGTTAAAATTGTGTGGAGAGAGAGAGAGAGAGAATCCACTTACCTGAGAAGGAGGGTATGTTAAAATTGTGTGGGGAGAGAGAGAGAGAGAATCCACTTACCTGAGAAGGAGGGTATGTTAAAATTGTGTGGAAAGAGAGAGAGAGAGAGAGAGAGAGAATCCACTTACCAGAGGAAGAGTATGTTAAAATTGTGTGGAGAGAGAGAGAGAGAGAGAGAGAGAGAGAGAGAGAGAATCCACTTATCAGAGGGAGAGGGTATGTACTCAGTAGTGTGGAGAGAGAGAGAAAGAAAGAGAGAGAGAGAGAAAATTCAGTTACCAGAGGGAGAGGGTATGTACTCAGTAGCGTGGAGAGAGAGAGAGAAAGAAAGAGAGAGAGAATCCACTTACATGAGAAAGAGGGTAACTAGGGTCCCATAGAGAAGTGAAATTGGGGTGAGAATGATCTGATATATGAGAGGAAGACAGTATCTATGGACTCAGTACAGAAGTGGAGAAACTTAAAGGTCTCACAGAGAAGGTTGGGGGTGTATTGTTCAGAGAAAGATGATAAAAATAATTTCAACAGTGATGTGTAAAGGAAGGGGGCATTCACCTGATAAACCTGAGGAAGATGGTAACTAGGAATCCCAACTGTGTGGATTGATCTCTTATAGTTTTGAATACCCATTTTGTTAAAACAATACTGTATACCCTATAAGTAGAAATTTTAGTGAAGATTTAATTTTGGCATTGTTAGCGAGGCTGCTGAGATCGCTAAAATTACATATCGCTAAAAATTTATTGCATATTATTTGTAATAGGTTCTTGAATCAACATTTTTAAATCGCTAAAATTAAATCTCGCTAAAAATAAAATACCAGTTTTTAAGAAGTACAAATCGCTAAATTTGCATCTCGCTAAAATTTCTACATACGGTATTTACAGTGAATCCCCCCTTCCCTCCCTTCTTTTAACTTTGGCAAATTTGAAATATACAGAACTGTATCTAGTATGTGAAAATCAAATCAAATTGTTTTCAGGAGTGACGTGATAGTGTGAAAAAGATGTAAACAAAAATATTCCTGCATATAGTTGATGCTAAAAGAATTGCACTTTTCTCTCTCTGATGTTAATGTAAACATTAACGCAAATATAATGTTTTAAATTTCTGAGAAGTTCAAAGAATGCCATTATAATGTCACTCTAATAATGATTAGCTTTATTGTAACAGATGATTCCTGTAAGATTGGCCACGTCCGTAACTCCACCATTATAATGTCACTTTAACACTTATTAGCTTTATTGTAACAGATGATTCCCATAAAATCAGCCACGTCCGTAACTCCACCATTATAATGTCACTTTAACTCTGATTAGCTTTATTGTAACAGATGATTCCCATGAAATCAGCCACGTCCGTAACTCCACCATTATAATGTCACTTTAACTCTGATTAGCTTTATTGTAACAGATGATTAACGTGAGATTGGCCACGTCCGTAACTCCACCATCATAATGTCACTTTAATACTGATTAGCTTTATTGTAACAGATGATTCCCGTGAGATTGGCCACGTCCGTAACTCCACCAGACAGTATCTACTTCAGGTCCTATTGAGATCTCTAGACCAACCTTCACCAAACTTGGCACACCTGCTGCTGGGCTTTGACATTAGGAAGTCTGTTAGCAGGACTCTGCTGCAGGGCCCAGGTGAGCTGAAAAAAAGTTTTGTCTAAATTTTACTTCAAGATGCAAAAGATTCTAAGGTCTACCATTGAAAATTTTGCACATTCACAAATTTAATTTGAATTTCTAAAACCAGGTATCCTTGGGTCCCCTAAGATCTGAATACATGCGGTCCTGCCCCTGTTAGAGAGGGGGGTGGGACACACTCCATCCCCATCTGCCTGGGGGACACTCCACGACTGTCTGAGCTGGCCTACAAATACATCTACCTCCTGGCTGCCAACAAGGAGACGTCGACGCCCACTTTACAATATTTACGTACAACAAGGGATTTCCTGTATAGACAGCTCCAGCATTTACCTGTCACTCAGCAGTTTTACAGCGAGTTCAAATTTAATTCAGAATTTCTCTATATCGTAAAAAATGTTTCTAAAAATTAAGATTATTTCATTTATTAAAGAGTTGTTTCAGTGATATACTTGCATGTAATACATATACATTTTAATGTGTGCAGAGAAGCAGTCAAACCTTATATTATCATATTTGTGACTGTTTCTAATTTTAGAACGCCCTGTAATGATTTCCCAGTCCTGGTTGCTGAAGCTGATTGCCATTGAACTGCGACTGACTGCACTGAACCGTCAAAGGTCACACACACGAAGGTTAATGAAAGCCCTACTGGATGATGGGTCAGAAGGTCAATCAGGTAAGGTCAATTTCAAAGATCACACACGCTTAGGTTAATGAAAGCCCTGACCGATGGGTCAGAGGGTCAAACAGGTAAGGTTAAGTTCAAAGGTCACATGTACAAGCTGAGGTTAATGAATGTCTTGATCCATGTGTATTAAGGGGTTAAAATGGTAAAGTAAAGTTTAATAACAAAAAATCAAAATGGTCTGATTTGCTAAAAAAAAGTAATTAATGTGATTTTCACAGTGTTACAGGCAGCATTAGGAGACGAAGCTGACCTGACATATGACAAATTTACAGAGCAGAGTCTACAAACATCTTATCTGTCTCAGACAGCCAGGCCATTCAGAAGTAAGCAAAGAAAAACAAAAAATTATCACACTGCTCTTCTTTTGCTCATAAAAACTTGTTCAGACTTTATTTTCCTTGTTCTGGCAGCCAAGTACGCAGGAAGTTGCTAGGACTTCTGGATGAAGTTGACTTTTCACAGCGCTATCCTCCTACAATGAAGTTGGAGATTTTTGAATTGTCGATGATTGAACAAGCCATTAAAAGTGTAGAGACTCGAACGTCTGAACAGGACATTTTGTATTGTGATGTCAAACCACTTCACTGCCTACTGATGAATGAACTTAACAACTACCAAGGCAATATAATGGTGACTCAGAGACCGTGAGTTTTACAGGTGAGATCAATATCATGGTGACTCAGAGACCGTGAGTTTTAGAGGTGAGATCAATATCATGCCGGTGACTCAGAGACCGTGAGTTTTAGAGGTGAGATCAATATCATGGTGACTCAGAGACTGCAAGTTTTAGAGGTGAGATCAATATCATGGTGACTCAGAGACGGCGAGTTTTAGAGATGAGATCAATATCATGGTGACTCAGAGACCGCGAGTTTTAGAGGTGAGATCAATATCATGGTGACTCAGAGACCGCGAGTTATAGAGGTGAGATCGATATCATGGTGACTCAGAGACTGTGAGTTTTAGAGGTGAGATCAATATCATGGTGATTCAGAGACCGTGAGTTTTAGAGGTGAGATCAATATCATGGTGACTCAGAGACTGCGAGTTTTAGAGGTGAGATCAATATCATGGTGATTCAGAGACCGCGAGTTTTAGAGGTGAGATCAATATCATGGTGATTATGAGACCACGAGTTTTAGAGGTGAAATCAATATCATGGTGACTCAGAGACTGCGAGTTTTAGAGGTGAGATCAATATCATGGTGACTCAGTGACCGCGAGTTTTAGAGGTGAGATCGATATCATGTTGACTCAGTGACCGCGAGTTTTAGAGGTGAGATCAATATCATGGTGACTCAGAGACGTTGAGTTTTAGAGGTGAGATAGATATCATGGTGACTCAGAGACTGCGAGTTTTAGAGGTGAGATCGATATCATGGTGACTCAGAGACTGCGAGTTTTAGAGGTGAGATCAATATCATGGTGATTCAGAGACTGCGAGTTTTAGAGATAAGATCGATATCCCAATTATTAAGCATTTAAAATCCTTCCTTACTTAATCCTCTTTGTGTCAGGTGATGTAAAACTAGCTACACAGTCTCTCTTCCCACCATTGATTTCACTCTTCTCCATGATGGCTGTCTCTTTAATGGTGTCTTTATTTCTTTTACTAGCTGCCCCAGGGATGTCAACATTTCAGCAAAGCGTAAAAGTTTTATAAATTTTTTCAGGAAGTGGAGAATATTTTGCATCACGTGGTGCTACATGTACATAACAGAATCCACCAGGAACTGTCCACCAAACTGCAGGCTCTGGAGGTGTGGTGTCAGAATCCACCAGGAACTGTCCACCAAACAGCAGGCTCTGGAGGCGTGGTGTCAGAATCCACCAGGAACTGTCCACCAAACAGCAGGCGCTGGAGGAGTGGTGTCAGAATCCACCACGAACTGTCCACCAAACAGCAGGCTCTGGACGCGTGGTGTCAGAATCTACCAGGAACTGTCCACTAAATAGCAGGCTCTGGAGGCATGGTGTCAGAATCCTACAGGAACTGTCCACCAAACAGCAGGCTCTAGAGGTGTGGTGTCAGAATCCACCAGGAACTGTCCACCAAACAGCAGGCTCTGGAGGCGTTGTGTCAGAATCCACCAGGAACTGTCCACCAAACAGCAGACTCTGGAGGCGTGGTGTCAGAATCCACCAAGAACTGTCCACCAAACAGCAGGCTCTGGAGGTGTGGTGTCAGAATCCACCGGGAACTGTCCACCAAACAGCAGGCTCTGGAGGCATGGTGTCAGAATCCACCAGGAACTGTCCACCAAACAGCAGGCTCTGGAGGCGTGTGTCAGAATTCACCAGGAACTGTCCACCAAACAGCAGGCTCTGGAGGCATGGTAACAGAATCTAACAGGAACTGTCCACCAAACAGCAGGCTCTGGAGGCGTGGTGTCAGAATCCACCAGGAACTGTCCACCAAACAGCAGGCTCTGGAGGCGTGGTGTCAGAATTCACCAGGAACTGTCCACCAAACAGCAGGCTCTGGAGGCGTGGTAACAGAATCTAACAGGAACTGTCCACCAAACAGCAGGCTCTGGAGGCATGGTGTCAGAATCCACCAGGAACTGTCCACCAAACAGCAGGCTCTGGAGGCGTGGTGTCAGAATCCACCAGGAACTGTCCACCAAACAGCAGGCTCTGGAGGCATGGTAACAGAATCTAACAGGAACTGTCCACCAAACAGCAGGCTCTGGAGGTGTGGTAACAGAATCCACCAGGAACTGTCCACCAAACAGCAGGCTCTGGAGGCGTGGTGTCAGAATCCACCAGGAACTGTCCACCAAACAGCAGGCTCTGGAGGCGTGGTAACAGAATCTAACAGGAACTGTCCACCAAACAGCAGGCTCTGGAGGCATGGTGTCAGAATCCACCAGGAACTGTCCACCAAACAGCAGGCTCTGGAGGCGTGGTGTCAGAATCCACCAGGAACTGTCCACCAAACAGCAGGCTCTGGAGGCATGGTAACAGAATCTAACAGGAACTGTCCACCAAACAGCAGGCTCTGGAGGCGTGGTAACAGAATCCACCAGGAACTGTCCACCAAACAGCAGGCTCTGGAGGCGTGGTGTCAGAATCCACCAGGAACTGTCCACCAAACAGCAGGCTCTGGAGGCGTGGTGTCAGAATCCACCAGGAACTGTCCACCAAACTGCAGGCTCTGGAGGTGTGGTGTCAGAATCCACCAGGAACTGTCCACCAAACAGCAGGCTCTGGAGGCGTGGTGTCAGAATCCACCAGGAACTGTCCACCAAACAGCAGGCTCTGGAGGCGTGGCGTCAGAATCCACCAGGAACTGTCCACCAAACTGCAGGCTCTGGAGGTGTGGTGTCAGAATCCACCACGAACTGTCCACCAAACAGCAGGCTCTGGAGGCATGGTAACAGAATCTAACAGGAACTGTCCACCAAACAGCAGGCTCTGGAGGCGTGGTAACAGAATCCATCAGGAACTGTCCACCAAACAGCAGGCTCTGGAGGCATGGTGTCAGAATCCACCAGGAACTGTCCACCAAACAGCAGGCTCTGGAGGCATGGTGTCAGAATCCACCAGGAACTGTCCACCAAACAGCAGGCTCTGGAGGCGTGGTGTCAGAATCCACCAGGAACTGTCCACCAAACAGCAGGCTCTGGAGGCATGGTAACAGAATCTAACAGGAACTGTCCACCAAACAGCAGGCTCTGGAGGCGTGGTAACAGAATCCACCAGGAACTGTCCACCAAACAGCAGGCTCTGGAGGCGTGGCGTCAGAATCCACCAGGAACTGTCCACTAAACAGCAGGCTCTGGAGGCGTGGTGTCAGAATCCACCAGGAACTGTCCACCAAACTGCAGGCTCTGGAGGCGTGGTGTCAGAATCCACCAGGAACTGTCCACCAAACAGCAGGCTCTGGAGGCCTGGTGTCAGAATCCACCAAGAACTGTCCACCAAACAGCAGGCTCTGGAGGCGTGGTGTCAGAATCCACCAGGAACTGTCCACCAAACAGCAGGCTCTGGAGGCGTGGTGTCAGAATCCGCCAGGAACTGTCCACCAAACAACAGGCTCTGGAGGCATGGTAACAGAATCCACCAGTAACTGTCCACCAAACAGCAGGCTCTGGAGGCTTGGTGTCAGGTGACTGAGGTTCTGCTGACCGCGTGTCCTGAGGACCTACTGACCGCGTGACCTGAGGACTTACTGACCGCTGAGGACAGACAGACCGTACTGTTTGAGCTGCTACAGGAACTACAGAGAAAGGTAGAACAACATCTGTCTGTATACTTAAGGTCAAAGTGTAAGTCTAGCTAAAATTATTATACAAGACTTGAATTGAAGAAAAGTAACATTTTCCTTTAATTTTTTCATAGTTGTTGATTTGTTGACAATCGGGCAGGGGGATATGTTTGATTTTAGAAAAAAAAAAGGGGGGGGAGAGAAATAAATATGTTTGATTTTATAAAAAGAAAAAGCTGTGGTATTTCTTTGCAAGATACTGCATTCAGTATTGATAATTAAAGAGCTATTCATAATCTTTAGGTGACAGTTGATGCCTTGACAGAGTTAACTGCCCCTAGACCTGTGGCTGAGATCATTCTTACTCTGATGACAAATCTACGTCAGTGTTTCTGTCAGAATTCTGACACCGACGACGAAAACCTCACACTTCCTCACCATGCTGGACTCCACAGCAGGTCAAGGTCAAACAGGGTCATGGGGTCAAGTGTCAGGGTCACGAACCCAATTTGCTTCCTCCCTTCAACTGGTGCTTAGAGGAGTGATAGATCACATTCTGCTCTCAAGTAAGAATATATCGAAATATCTGAAAAGAAATCTTTCAAGTGTATGTTCATAAAACTATAAATTAAACAACTTTGTACAAAAATAAGAAATTTTAATCAATATCTAGTTCTGTTAAGGTGGTGGCAAGCAGTAGAGAGAAAGAGCCAATCTATATGGGGCCCTGCTGTTAATTATCTAAAAATCGTTCAGAAACCCAAGTAACTGACTCACATAGATACAGGTATGTCTAAGTAGATGTAAGAATATAGTTGGACACAGACAACCAGTTATTTTGCTTTACATTCCTTTATAACATAAAAAATATTTTAAAAAATTATACCAGTTCAACTTACCTGAAACTTGGCACAGAGTAATTAGACCATTTCAAGTCCAAAAATTTACCAAGTTCTCAGGAACATTCATAGTCTGCAAGTCCTTTTATGGCATCGCAAATAACCCCTACCCTGCTTTTTAGCTCACCTGAGCAAAAGGCCAAATGACCGATAAAAGTTTTAAATAGGACTATCTGGGGAAACCTTTTAAAATCTTCTTTGCAAGTATACTTCAGAGCTTAGTGATATTTATAGGGAATCATCCTCAGGTATTGTAGATTCTAGTTTGTTCAAATCATGACCCACTGGGGGTCAAAATTCAAGCCCCCCCCCCTCCCCACCCTCAGTTTACTTTCAGTTCTGATCTGATATGTGTTTTTTTCTAGTTAATTGCTCAGGTGAGCGATGTGGCCCCTTGGCCTCTTGTTTCACTTTCTCTTCGAGGAAAGGTTAAATATGGGCCTCTCTACACCCTTCCTACTATATATATATATATATATATACGCACTTAAAAGCAAAATTTCCCATTGTTATCATTTTATTTTATAATTTTTTTCAGACCCTCTCCTTTCCATTTATGCCCAAAAATAACCGCTTTTTACTCAATAAACACCCCAAAGAATTTTTAAGAAAAAAACCTTTATTTTTAAACTGGAACTACTTTGAGTGGTCAATGAAATAGGGGTAAAATTAGTAGTCTGTACTAACCAGTTGAAAGTAAGATGTCAAAGCCTGAATGTCAACTAAACTCCACAGATTTTGCTCTTTAAACCTTGTTGCATGAGATCGACATTAAATTGTATGTAATGATCTTCAAGTGTTTTATGAAATACAAACCTAAATTAGCTTGACAAAGGTTTGCAACAATGTTTCCTTTTCTGACAGAGGCAGGAGGTGATGGGGTTGGGAAGAGGATTTTGGCCGACGCCCACTCTGAGTATGAGCAGCTGAGACGAGAAAATGTACGTAGCCACCATTGTGTCGTACGGTGACAACTTTATGGACATGGTGTGTCGTGATGTGATGGACATGATGTACATAAGGAAGGGTAAAGAAGGAAACTTGATATCCTTGTGTAGATGTATTTTTATTTCCACTGGTTTCATATTGAACAGGTACAGCAGTGCAAGACCTACATTATGATTATTGTCTGTTGTAGATGCTGGCTCTATCAGTAAGCCACCATTCTGTCTATGGACAAGTTCCAGCAGTGGATGACCTTTCTGTCCTCTAAAGGTTACCTCCAACACCTGGTGGACAGCCTTCTCCATGACGACCAGCCACTACAGACCCTTGTGTCCCCCACCCCCCAACTCAGAGTGCTGTACATCTACCTGTCTAAACTAATGTAAGTCTTCCATTACTGCCTTATTCTACCACCACATTTGTCATCATGAATCTAACCAAACATTCATAAATCTGTAACTCATTCAAAAATTGATTTAGCAGTATATATATATCGTCCACTGATTTTCAATATTGATCATGTTGATATTAAATTTAAAGGCTTTGACATATAATACAAAGTCACTGTGTGTCACAGAGTTTACAAGTAAATAGATATATACAATGACTGTATTTCAGAGTTTGTTGACTCGGGTGGCAGAATCAGCCGTGGGGGCCCACACCTTGTTACAGTGTAGACTCATGCAGAGACTGGCTGGATGTGTCTTCTTTGACCTTCGACCTGACTTTGACAGGTGGGTGTATCAGCTGTTACGGGTCTTGTGATTATGTCTATAGAAATCAAACATGTCAATATTAAAGTACCTATGAAAATGGCAAAATTATTAATAGCAGTTTAGGATTTACAGTTTAGAAGTTTGTATGTAATATGACTGAATGAGGATTGAAAGTTAAATTTTGCCCGATCAAACATGTACATGTTGATTATTGACCATATTGTAGGCTTTACAGATATGTGTAGATACAGAAGAGGACTTAATGCCCAGCCCAATGGCCTGGGCCGGCCGCTATCGTCAGCTTCTCTTTGCCGCCCTCAAATTCTGTCTGGCCATGCTGACCTTACTGGGCGTAGAAAACCAGGACTGTAGCAATCAGGTGAATATCTACGACAGCTAAATTTGTTTTCCCTCTTTCCCCACAGTCACGCATTTTAATGTATATATATATACCATTTCCTATTTCTAACACAAAATCACGCATATACCATAAATTTCCCCGCAAACATGCATTTTAATCAAGCACTTTAAAAAAGTTCATTTAATTGTTAATTTAATCCAATTTAATTGGTTGATAGATTTGACCTCTGACATGACCCTCTATGGGATGTTGTTAGATATTGTTGAACATGTAGCTAGTATGCGAGCGGATCCAACATCTAATTTTAATTAGATTGACATGTGCTCTACGTGAACTAGCTCTAACTTCAGCGATTAACTGACTCGCTCTAACTCAAGAGGTAAAATCTGTTATGACTATGCATTTGTGGAAGCAAATTATGTTCATTATGTCATTTTTAGCTCACCTGAGCCGGAGGCTCAAGTGAGCTTTTCTGATCACATTTTGTTTTGCGTCAGTGTCCGTCTAGATGTCTGTCCTTCTGTCTGTCTGTAAACTTTTCACATTTTCAACTTCTTCTCAAAAACTGCTGGGCCAATTTCAACCAAACTTGGCACAAAGTATCCTTGGATGAAAGGGATTCAAAATGTTCAAATGAAGGGCCACGCCCTCATTCAAGGGGAGATGATTGGGAATTGATGAAAATTTAGTGTTATGTTTTAAAAATCTTCTTCTCAAAAACCACTGTGCCAGGAAAGATTAAACTTATGGGGAAACATCCTAACATAAAGAAGTTTCAAGTTTGTTCAAATCATGACCCCCAGGGGTAGGACGGGGCCAAAATGGCTGACCAAACTTTTACATAGAAATATATAGTAATTTTTTTAAAAATCTTATTCTCAAGAATGACAAAGTCATAATTCATCATATTTATATGGAAGTATGCACAGATTGTGTAGATTTAAGTTTGTTCAAATCATGACCCCACGGGGTAGGGCGGGGCCCAAACAGCCGACCAAACTTTTAAGTAGGAAAATTCTTTAAAAATCTTCTCAAGAATGACAAATCAATAATTCATCATATTTATATGAAGGATGCTCAGGTAGTGTAGATTCAAGTTTGTTCAAATCATGACCCCCTGGGGTAGGGCGGGGCCAAAATCGCCGACCAAAGATTTTTAAAGATATAAATAGGAAAATTCTTTAAAAATCATTTTCTAAAAAATAGCAAATCCATGATTGGTCATGGGACTACTTTTGGATTTAAACTTTACAATAAAAAGCCATTTTCTACTTTTTCCTACCCTTAGTGCTCAGGTGAGCGATGCGGCCCATGTGCCTCTTGTTATGATAGTATTGTTTTTCTAAAGTTTAGTTAAGGGACTCCGACCTTCAGCTAGTTAGGACAACTCTTTAATTTATAACTTAATTCAAAAAGTCTTTAAATTAAGCTTGAAAATTAAATCTTTTCATGCAACAATTTTCATTTTATGCCTTTCAATGTGCTTCAAGGTTCTTTGCACAACTCCATAAATAACTTCTAATTTCATATCATGATAATAAACATTGGTATCTAAAAATGCTTTTTCTGGAAAAAAAATTCTACTTTTAATTAGACCTTTCTGACTACGTTCAAAGAACCTTGAAGCTAAAACTCGCCTCACCAAAATCATACACTACAAAGAGGAACAACTGCAGTACTTTGCCTGTATCCTTTATGAATGAAGAGTGATAATAGGCAACATAGAAGTTGAATGAAGCTAAATTATGATCTGGACAACATAATTTTTATGCGCCTGGATTGATAGATCCCGGGCGTATATTGTTTTTGTCCTGTCTGTTTGTCTGTTTATCTGTTTGTCTGTTTTCAACTTTAACCTTGGCCATAACTATTGAACAATAAAAGATAAAGACTTCATATTTGGTATACATACTTCAATAATAAATTCCTTTCAAATGACATCAAGGTCAATAGCTTTTTCCACTGTTTGTCATAACATTTAACCATAGGAGATAGGGACTTCATAACTGGTATGCATACTCCACTAATAAAGTCCTTTCAAATGACATCAAGGTCAATAATCTTGTGACCTTGACTGTGACCTATATGCTAAAAATAGCTTTTTCTGCTTTTTGCCATAACTTTTGAACCATAGGATATAGGGACTTAATATTTGGTATGCATACGCCACCAATTAAGTTCTTTCAAATGACACCATGGTCAATGACCTTGTGACCTTGACCTATATGCTAAAAATAGCTTTTTCATCTTTTTGTCTTAACTTTTGAACCATAGAAGATTAGGTCTTTATATTTGGTATGCATATGCCACCGATAAAGTCCTTCCAAACGTCGGCAAGTTTAATGATGTTGTGACCTTGACTGTGACCTATATGCTAAAAATAGCTCTTTACACTTTTTGCCATAACTTTTGAACCATATGAGATAGGGACTTCATATTTTGTATGCATACTCCACTGATTAAGTTCTTGTGATGAAAAAGAGGGAGATTCAGACCTCAAAAGCGGTTGTATTGCACGCGCGTTGTTTAACACTTGGATTTAATCTTTATCTTTCATGTACTATACATGTATATTAAAAGCCTTAAATGAAATCAGGTACCTACACTAATTAATCTTAAATATCAACAGCAAAGAAGAAGACAGAAACACCATAAGTTTGACATAAATTGTGCAAATTCAAATATTTTTCATGCTCATCATTTTGCTTGGATTGGCTGCTTAACTTAGCCTTTTGAAGAGTGATCTTTGCTGAAATAACCTAGAAGCAACAATTCTGAATGTTCATTCAATTCTTTAAACAAAACAAATGATGGCATGGTTTAATTTATATCTAAAACAAGTTCATATCTTTCATTATATAAAACAGATTTCCCGCGATTATCAAAAACGAAAGTAGAGATGTGCCACATGGCTAGCTTGGTCAATCGAGTGATTTATATTGACTTTATTGATAAAGTTGTGAGCTTCTGTGCTTTTAAAGACGATGTCAGATGTTTTCATCTAATTCTTAAAAGCTGTATCTCCTTTTTTCATGGCAGGGATGTTGATTAATTTATCGTAACCAATGTAATCACTGGTTGTCTTATGTTGTTGTCGTTGTCAAATCCGTGCTTGAAATCTATGTACAAAAAAAAAGCGTTTATATGATTCCGAGTCAAATCACGCGATATCTAGCAAGATTTTATGAGAGTGGCTTCAAAAATGGATACCCAAGCGAACCAAAAATACTTTAGACACAGCTTTTGTAGAAAAGCGGTAGATTTCTGAATTAAATTGGTACAGTAGGCGGGAGATGGAGTGAAAAAGCTGTAGACTCCCGCCTAAATCGGGAGAGTTAACATGTATGGTCCCCCCCCCCCTCTCCATAGTACAACTGACCGTGGGGCCTTGAAATTTACAATTCTTGAAGATTAGGGCCCTTGCTCATACTATATAGGTAGTTCATCTGCTTAAAACCTAGGTGCAAAGAAGAAATATTCAAAGATTTAATGTTTTTTTTTCACTATACATGTATAATCAGAGACATATAAAATGGTTTTATATGTCTCTGGTATAATCAATATACCCCCCCCCCCAAACACCAGAACCCCTGACCCTGGTGCCATATTATTCACAATTTTTGTAGAGGCACTCTTGCTCATCATATCTATGTACTTAGTTAGTTTATATAAAATATAGGAGCAGAGAAGAAGATTTCAAAGAATTCTTGTATTTTCTCCATATAATCAATAGAGCCCCACCCTAACACCAGAACCTCTGACCCTGGGGCCATAAAATTCACAATTTTGGTAGAGGCACTCTTTTTCATTATAACTATGTACTTAGTTAGTTTATTTAAAACCTAGGAGCAAAGAAGATTTTCAAAGAATTCATGTATTTTCTCTATTTAATCAATAGAGGCCCACCCTAACACAAGATTCCCTGACCCTGGGGTCATAAAATTCACAATTTTGGTAGAGGCACTCTTTTTCATTATAACTATGTACTTAATTAATTTATTTAATACCCAGGACCAGAGAAAAAAATAAGCATTTTCACTATATACTTATTTAGTTATTTAACCCCACTCTAGCACAAGTACCTCTGACCCCAGGGCCATGAATTTCACAATTTTGGTAAAGGACTCATGCAATGCTGATTACAACCATGCAAACAGTTTGACTGCTTGATGTCCAGGAGTAAAGAAGATTTTTAAAAGTTGCATTAATTTTAGTGGTGTTGCCCCCCACCCCAAGGGGGGTAGGGATCATGAAATTTTTGTTCGCCTTCACCCAAAGATGCTTTTTGCCAAAGAACTATATGCGGTATTAACCAACATTTGCCCCCCAAAATCAAACTTTGATGGAGTAATATTTAATTAAGTCCTTAAACAGGGGAGTATATGCTGACTTCAAAGCATTGAATAATTTCATAAATAATGACGTCATATGTACGTAATGACGTCACAAATATGACGTAATTTCAGTTTTTTATGAATTTTGCAGAAAAATGTACATATTTCGTCGATATTTTAAATAAAAGTCACCGAGCGCATGTGTGTTCAGGATAAATATTTTGATATAATGTGTAGAATGATAATATCAATGAAATATATCAATATTGTTCCTGAACACACATGCGCTCTATAAATTTTAAAGCTTAAATTGTTGAAATTTTGTCCATTTTGTCCTCTTTCTGAAAAAAAATATAAAATCGGACTAGTTTGTGACGTCATAAAAACAGAAATTGTGAATACACTGCTCTGGAACTATAATATTTTCTGTTAACTTATATTTCTCGTACAATTTATTGAATTCAGCACATTTCAGGAAGTTTTCAAAATTTGACTTTTGTTGGGGCAAACATATGCAATATACCACATATAGTTCTTTGGTTGAAATTGTTTCAGTGGTTGCAGAGAAGAATGCGAAGCTAAAAATGTTCAAATGTTAACACACGACGAAGGACGCACGACAACGGACGGAAACAGATGGCAACTCAGGTGACCAAACAAGATGAACAAAATATTATATAAAGAAAAAAAAAATTAATTCATACCTCTCTCACAGTCAACATTTAAAAAAGAATGATTTATCCCCCCTTTCCAGCCCAACAACCACCGTAGTTGACCTTTCACCCACAGACAATTATTTCAGCCAAACCTTTCCCCTGGCCCATCTTAAAATATAATAATAATCTCCACCTTAAAAATGGTTTGTCTAATAGTATCCTTTCATGGTTCACATTTAACTCTCTCCCATAGCTATAAATATAAACCGTGTTTTGTCCATCCCTGGTTTCCTCCAGCCTGCTTTAAAATTGGTTCAATGTTTTATCATGTTTATGAGATTAGATGATTAATGGATATTTGCTTATCCTATGGAACATTAGAATTAGCAGATTTTATGCCATATGATAGGAGTACAACTTAATCCAAATGGCATTTTATAATTACTGAATACTTTCAAATTGAGAAATACAATGTACTGTTATTGAGCTATGCTTAATTTATCACTTTATTATGAAAAATGTCTTTGGATTTACATGTATATAAACCATTGTTTGTTTAGGAATACTGTAAGTCCAAGACCCACTACAGCTTTGTGGAGGCCCTCATAAGGAGAGTAAGAAGACTATTGAGGCTCAACACGGGGAGCAAAAACAGGCACAGGTGGCTAGCTATAGTGAAATGATTGTTGTCTATAAAATTTGATATGACTTTTTAATGCTAAATTCTACTGACTATCAGAGCTGATATTGCATGGAACTTGACCTTTTAATATCTGGTGAAATTATTTTTGTCCATATAATTCAATTTGTATGTGAATTAAAAATAAAATGAAAAAAATCTACAATGAAAAGTTTCTGAATCAGATATCTTGTGATTGTTTTGGGATTATATACACAGTCAAACCCTGCATTATTTTGTGTCAAATGTGTCCAAGAAATAATTTTAATAAAGTGTTTAATTAATTTATTTTAAGTAACATATAACTAGATTAACGAGGCTCGGGGGTGGCAGCCATTTTTCGACTATTTTAATCTCCTTTAAAAGGAGAGCTCCATATAAAGATATAGAAATTGATCAAATTTTAAAGCTAAAATCTTTTAATTTTTTCTTTGTCAAATGATAGTTCACAGCTAAAGATACCGTGTCTAAAAAAAATAAGTTAAATCTGGTGGTTAATTTGGGATTAATTTGTTTACCCTCCAGCCTCCTTAAAAGGATTAAGATTTATTTTAGATCAAAGGGCATATTATTCTAGTCGAGTATTAATCAGAACTCCACAGTGTGCAGTGCATGATAGCTAGAGGGTCAAATTGATAAAATTGTACATAATAATATTTTTTTTCTTTCTTCATGCTCACAAATATACTGTCACAGTGGTTTTATCAATATTTGTTGAGCACCAATTTTTGAGGAATTCATTGTTGAGCAGATCCACGAAATTCAATGTTCTTTGAAATGAGAAATTCAATATTTAATTTGTATAGGCAATGATTTAGTCCTCAAAAATGTGTATCCTTGAAAACGTCTTTTTTACAAAATCCATGATGGCAACAAAAATTTATGAAACCACAGGAACTAGTATTTTCATGAGATATTGAAAGTTTCTTCTTTCTTATGTTGGGTCTTTATTGAGCAGTCGTTTCAAAATTGTTTATGAATTATAATTTATATTTTATACCTTATTGATAATATTATTATTTAATTATTTTACACAAACATTATGAACACGAGAAAGTGAACCTGAATCAAACTATATATTCTTGTGATTTTGGAAAAAGTCTCTCTCACAAATAAGTCATTATTTAAAATACAATGTTTTACATGTATTTGATTTTCTTCACTTTACCACTGTTCAAGTCGGTCACAAAGAGGTTGTCTCTGGTGTCTACACATAAACCCCATGGACTGTCTAGATCACAGTTATCAATGTAACGGAGGAACTGTCCGTCCTGATCTAGGATGTGGATACAGTGGTTGTTACCACAGTCTGCTGTCAGGATCTGACTCTGGCTGTCTGTTGTGATGCCGGCTGGATTAAATATTCTCTTGGTAGTAGAGGGATGACCAGTGTATCTAAATCGGAGTTTTCCTGCCTGATTAACCACCACTACTGCACTGGCTCCACTGTCAGCGACACAGATATCTAGGTTCCTGTTCTCACTGATGTATTTACTGAAGATATTACTACATGAATACAGAGGTTTACCTTCACTATCAAACTGAATGGTTTGTTTATCTGTGGAGCCAGAGTAACGGACAACTTTTGATTGTTTATCATCGTCACTGTCCATGGTAACCAGGAGGTCACCAGAGGAGGTACTACAGACATACTGAGGTCTCCACCCCTGTAGTCTGATCACTTCCTGTATCTGTTCATTCTTCACTATGTTTACAGTTCTTGTACCAGGGTCAGTATAAACTAGATCTCCACTCCTTGTCACTGCTATGTCATGTAGCCAGTTTCCATACTTGGTTTGGATTGACTTCAGTAGTTTACCCTGGAGGTTGTAGAGTTTCATGATTTTGTCTCCTCCACCTGTCCAGATTTCTTCATCACAGAGACAGGTAACACTGTGTAGTATGTTATACCCAGTGTCTATGGTGGTAATGAGCTCAGGTTCATCAAGCAGTGGTTTGACTGGAGGACTGGATACAGCTTCTGGTGTCTTCATTGTGTAGCCATGTTCTTCTGTTGTAATGGATAATCCTGACAGAGAACCAAACATTTGATGGAGCTGTTCTGTGTTGATCTGATGAGGAGAATAACTTGGTAATGACACATTGACTTTAGGAGGTAAACTTATGAACTCAGCATTTCTAGATTTGTACCCAGAGGTTAGGGAGACATCATTGGAGTCCAGTATTTTCTTCAGATCAAATATGCTCTGTTTTACTTCAGAAGTAATCTGTTTGATTTCATTTTCCTGTTTATTTACAGCAGCCAGGTGTTTAGCTTTCATCTCATCAATTTCAGATTTCTGTTTGTTGACAATGATGTTAATTTCTCTGTGCCAGTCTTCTCCTTGTTTGGTAACAGCTGATGTCAGTTTCTCATAATGCTTTTCCAACTTTACTTTTTCAGAGTATAGATCTGATGAAATTTCTTCATAAGTAGGTAATATTCTTTTTTCTAGTTCTTTCAGATCCGTCTTAAAAATTTCTTTCATAAAGCTTAGTTTCTGCAAGATATCTTTGAATTCATGACCATGATGTTTACCCGAGGAGATGCAGGTAGAACAGACAGGGATGTCACATTTCTTACAGTAAAGTTCACAATGTTTCTGGGTGTGGTTTGGACAGTTCGGGTAGTTAAGGTTAGGAGTTGTAGTTCTGTGTTTGTATGGAACAACATTGTGTCTTTTAGATGAATCAGACAGATGCTCCCCTACACAAGCCTTACACAGGTTAATCTGACAAAGTTCACAGTGACTCTGTAATGCAGCTGTTTCACACAGGTCACAGAGGAGGAGTACTTGAGCTCTGTCCAGGGGGTCCATCACTGGGGGGCATGGGTCACTGACTACAGAAATATTAAACAATTTTGAATAAATACAATATATAAGAGTTGTTTTGTTAGAGAAATTGTTAGACAGTGTAGGTTTAGAAATAACAGGAAGGAACGATTTGTAGCATATTGGCGTGTTGGCATGTAAACTTTCCTTATTTTTGATTAAAAAAAAATCAGGAAAAAATTTTAGATAACAGCTAGTCAAAACAGTTCATGTTGTTAATAAATATTATTTATCTAATCTATCTAAAGTGGCCCTTGCATGCAATTTACATTGTATCTTATGTGTTATACATGTACGTACTATTGTACAAGACTTGAGATCAATAATGATTACTGGAAATGTTTTGCAGCAAGTTAATTTTTCTTAATATAATGTAGCCTCACCTCTAAATCCAACATGGCCTCCCTGATAATCCCGTACATTGCAATTTACTTCCTGGTCTTTATTCTAAATATTTACCTGTTACCAGGTCACGTGATTTAAATACCTCAGCTATCTAAATATCAACCTATGAAGAGAGTACGATTAAATTAAAATTAAGGGGTGTTATTAACAATAGTTACCGTATATGGTCATTAAACCCATGAAAATGAACTGTAGAGTCATCCTGTCTATCTTTTTATCTCCAGTTTTTTTTATATTTCCATAATATTTTTGTCTATACGAAAAGTCTTTGAAATATTTTCTCCCTTAATTTTGTAGACGTTTATTATAATGTGAACTATACACGTGTACCTGGTATATTCAAATCAGGTTTTTCTAAGTTTTAACGACGGGTGACTTCATGCAACAGTGGTGTAGCATCGTTTTTGAAAGTGGGAGGGGGGGGGGGGGAGCAGCCCGAGAAAATATTTTTTACTTACCTGAAAAAGTTGACAAGCAAAAAAAAAAAGTTTGCCCAAAGTAAGAAATCCTATTTCGGGGGGGGGGGGGGGGGGTGTTTCCTCAGTGTCAACTACTTTCCGTACAAATTCTAATGCTTCATTTTTGGTACATCACTTATAAAGTCTAAAAGGGGTTGGGGGTGGGGGGGGGGGCAAATTAACATTTTTTTCAATTTTCAATTAAGGTAGGATTCTTCTCTGGTTTCTGAGTAGATAAAACATTCAAAGTACATTTGCTCATATGTCTTATATATTGAGGTGTAAGGAATTTTAAAGACCATATTTTTCTTTTCCTCATTAGAAATGTACAACTTTAAATAGAAATTGTAAACTGCGTTTAAAAACTAGCAGGGACTATATTTTTGGCGGAATGGTGGCGTATGAAAATATCTTCTTTTCTGCCTCTCAAAATTACACAATCGAAGACTTAGAGAAATTTTAAAATGTAAGTTAAATTAATAATGAGGGACTGAACTTTCAAAATGTATCAAACAAATATGATTTTTAGCTCACCTCAACGAAGTTGGGGGGAGCTTATGTGATACCCCCGGCGTCGGCGTCGGTGTCGGTGTGGGTGTCGGCGTCGGCGTCCCGGGTTAAGGTTAAGTTTTTTGGAGCAGTTTTCTTTTTAAGTACTTTTATGTCCTATATTGATTAGACATGCATGGAAGATGTTGCTAGTGTGTTTCATTGTACCAGTCAAAGTTTCAGATGCTGCAATTTCATCAAAGGAATGACCAGGTTAATGTTTTTGGTGCAGGTTAACATTTTTGGTGCAGTTTTTGGTGTAGGTCTCATTTCCGAGTAACTATAAGCCCTATGTTGACCAAACTTACATGGATGATACATTTTAGGATGCATATTACCAGCCTTGCTTCGGATGCTGAATCTGACCTACATTTTCCGGTCGAGTGAACAGGTTAAAGTTTTTGGTGATGGTTTCATTTTGAAGATACTTTGAGCCCTATAATGACCAAACTTGCATGGATGGTACAATTTAGGATGTAATCTACTAGACTTGCTTCGGATGCTGAATCTGACCTACATTTTCCGGTTGAGTGAACAGGTTAAAGTTTTTGGTGATGGTTTCATTTTGAAGATACTTTGAGCCCTATAATGACCAAACTTGCATGGATGGTACATCTTAGGATGTATTCTACTAGACTTGCTTCGGATGCTGAATCTGACCTACATTTTCCGGTTGAGTGAACAGGTTTAAGTTTTTGGTGCAGGTTTCATTTCCAAGTTACTATGAGACATATAATGACCATACTTACATGGATGATACATCTTAGGATGCATACTACCAGCCTTGCTTCGGATGCTGAATCTGACCTACATTTTCCGGTTGAGTGAACAGGTTAAAGTTTTTGGTGAAGGTTTCATTTTGAAGATACTTTGAGCCCTATAATGACCAAACTTGCATGGATGGTACATTTAATGATGTAATCTACTAGACTTGCTTCAGATGCTGAATCTGACCTACATTTTCCGGTTGAGTGAACAGGTTAAAGTTTTTGGTGCATGTTTCATTTCCAAGCTACTATGAGACATATAATGACCAACTTGCATGGATGGTACATCTTAGGATGCATATTACAAGACCTGCTTCAGATGTTGAATCTGACCTACATTTTCGGGTTGAGTGAACAGGTTAAAATTTTGGATGCAGGTTTCATTTCCAAGGTACAGTACTATGAACCCTATAACGACTAAATTGCATGGATGGTACATCTTAGGATGCATACTACCAGACTTGCTTCGGATGCTGAATCTGACCTACATTTTCTGGACAAGTAAACAGGTTAAAGTTTATGGTACAGGATTCATTTCCAAGTAACTTTGAGCTCTATAATGACCAAACTTGCATGGATGGTACATCTAAGGGTGCATTGTACTAGGCTGGCTTCGGATGCTGAATCTGACCTACATTTTCTGGATTCGTGGAAAGGTTAATTTTTTTTATACAGGTTTTTTTTGCAAGTAACTTTAAGCCCTATGTTGACCAAACTTGCATGGATGATGCATCTTAGGATTCACACTAATGGACTTGCCTCAGATGCTGAATTCGACATACATTTTCCAGATAATAGATCTCGTAAAAGTTATGGGTGCAAGTCCATCACCAAGAAACTATTAGGCTTATATAAACCAGTTGCACAAATGATGCATCAAGGGATGAAAACTCTCAATCTTGCTTCAGATGCTGGATTTTAATTACATTTTCATGATGAAGAACTAGTTTTTAGTTTTTATATAGGTCTTTTCCAAAGTATCAAATTTGCATAAATTTGGCATTTTTGGATGTACACTTTTTGTTGGTTAATTGTGTGACTTAATTTGCCTTACTTAAAGACAACACACGTTGAGGTGAGCTCTGTAATCTCTGATTACCTATGTTTCAAACAAACTAGAACTTTGTTAGCTTTTAAACGCTTCCAATCAAAGTGCAGATTTGAGCCAAAAATCCATAAAAAGTATTTTTTCTATCTTATTAAACGATCAAAACTTTTTGTTTTTGTATTATTTTGTACTTTTATAAGAGTACTTTATTATATGTGAAAATAAGAAAAAGTTAAATATAGGAAGCATATGAAAATACCTAATATATCCTAAAAAATTAAGAAAAACAGAGAAATTCGGATGAGACAATATCCAGTTATTATTTTTGTAAATTTGGTATTATCATGCTATAGACCCGATATAGTAATATGTTTTTATGCAAGAAGAACAATCATTAAACTTTTAAAATAGAAGTAGGTATTACATGATTGGCAACAGTATTTTTTTATTCTAAATGTGAAGGAAAAAGATAATGACCTTGACCTGACCTTGCCTCTAATATAAAACGGTCAAATTTAATTTCACTGATACTATGACTTACCGATATTGTCTTCTTGATTCTGTGAAAATTTCATGAATTTTTAAATATTAGAAATATGAGAAGAATCTTACCTTAACATTTCCTATAGTAACAGTATAACTTTTTACTGGTAAAATGGAGGGGGGGGGGGGTAAAGAGGCAATAATTTCATCCTATTTTTATCCTAGTTCTTGATCTTAGAGTTTGAAATATATTTGAAAACTTTGATCTTGGTGATTAAAGAGCTTTCATCAACTGAATCAGTGTTTCACAAGATCATCTTCTTTTCAAATTGTATCATTTGAACTTAAAAAATCAGTTCATGTACTGTCTTCACTTTTTATGTCAATTTGCATCGGGTTCAAGATTGAAAAAATATTAGTTTCATATTGGCGTCAAATCAAAAAACCTCCAAGTAACCAGTCGGCAGTTGTACACTTGGCCCATAATATTAGACAAACACTTCTAATAGTGACACGAAAAAATAGGTAAGCTTTATCCATAATGTTCTGTTTTAAAGTGTTTGAAAAAATTATGTGAAAAGATTGACAGAAAAAGAGACAATAACATGAAGAATCGGTTACCCTTTTTAATTTTATTTATAAATTTAAACTGTCAGAACGCCTTTGTATTGTTCTATTTGTGCAAATCTTTGACAATCATAGACTATAATTCTGGACAGAAATAATACACTGTACAAGTACAATGTAAATGAGATATATATAGATTAATACGCATATATATAAGTACTGTGTATGCGTGTAATGGATATCAACCTGAATAATGGTAGCACCTGACTATTGATACTGAGATCCTGGGTTCAATCCCTTGTCCAGCCATACATTTTCTCCACTCCTTTTATAACTGAATTTAATTTAATAGCTATATTCAGTAAAACTCAGTTATAGCTAAGTCCTGCCAGGGACCTGTGAATTTAATTTGTTATATTTGTAATTCCTCGTAATATCCATATAAGAAATTCATATAACAATATATAGCGAATTTGCTATAATCATGTTTTCCCTCAAATATTACTACCATACTTACGTTAGGGAAACAAATATTACAAAACATACCTTCGATAACCAAGGTTTTATTATGATTTGAATTTTATATACAAATGCTGAAATAAAATAAAGTAAAACAACAGAAGGTCGTGACCCTGCTGAGTGACCCAGACAACAGAAGGTCGTAACCCTGCTGCGTGACCAGGACAACAAAAGGTCGTGACCCTGCTGAGTGACCCAGACAACAGAAGGTCGTGACCCTGCTGAGATACCCTGTGAGACAACAGTGTTAAACAGACCGTACTGGAGAACAGAATCACAAAGCTGCACGTGTCTTCTTTAGCAGACAGAAAGGTACTCACTTTACCAAAACCAGGCATTGAAAAATACTTTTCTCATCAATAATTCTACAGTCTGATGTACGGATGTTAAGTTGAAACGTGTTTGAGTTGTGGTAGTTGTTTGAAGTTTGATCTCATTCTCTAGCCTGATATGGAGTAAATGTGGTTTAGGATGGTTGATTTGAATGTTCGAAATGTTAATTTCTCTAGCCTGATATAGAGTAAATGTGATTTACGATAGTTGATTTGAATTTTTAGAAATGTTAATTTCTGTATTTAATTTTCAGCCAATGACATTGATTATTTCGATCGATCCTCAATGAAAAGGTAAGATAATTCAGGTTTTTGTTAAATAACAATTAAAACTTAATAAAGTCTTGAATGAAATAAAGAAGACTGTCTCTGATCAGTGCTGTACTGTATGTGTACTGTATACAGGGTTATTTTCAGCAAGTGTTATTTCGCACTTTCACAGTTGCAAACAATTTTTTCCAGGCACTTTGAATTCATCTAGTTATAGCTTTGTTTAAGAAATTATACTGAAATCTTTGATTTCGCCTGAATGAAGGTAGGTGGAAGGGGCAAAAATTTCCCTGTAAACGGTATTTAGAATAGCAGGCTTCATATTTAAGAGACTTTGGAACAGATGATAATGTGTTAATTTATGAATACAGTAAAACTCAATTTAGTGATTAATGTCCTGTATACAGTAAAAATCGTTTAATACGAACACGGATATTGTGAATTCACAGATATTATAAGTGAACTAAGTTTGAGTCCCATTGAGGTTATATATATTGAATTTTACATCTTTTATAATGAACTTTCCAGGGGCGGATACAGGATTTGTGATTAGGGGGGGGGTGGATAACTTTGTTGAGGCAAAGGGTATGGGGGCCGCCTGAAGGCCCCCACTAGGTCCATGGTGAAGCTCCTGGGTTTCATGTATTTTAGAGTAATTTAAACCAGGCGCACTAATAGTGCATATTTTTCAATTATTTTTGTTAAAAGTATATAGCATATAGGTGGGGGCCCATGGGGCGAAGCCCCCGGAAGCTCCTGGGTTTTCGTGTATTTTAGAGTAAAACCAGGCACTATAATAGTGCATATTTTTCAATTATTTTTGTTTAAAGTGTAAAGCATATAGGTCCGGATGTTTGAATAATAAATGTATTGAATGTTTCTCATTTCTCATTGTATTGTAACAGATGCCACTATATAATAAACGATTTAATTACTTATTACTTACTAATAGTGGTATTGGTGAGTGATGTACCAAAGTACGTCGTGTTTAATACTAATCATGTCATACTTTGAATGATGGGGGCCCAGAGGGCGCAGTCCCCGGAAGCTCCTGGATTTTTGTGTATTTTAAGGCCCTTTCACAATTGGCGCACGAGCAGAAGCGACAAAATATTCGTGCGACCGAATAATTTTGTTAGGATTGTAAACTGTTGCCAAAATAATCGCATATGAACAAAGTGTTTGCACGAAATGCGCACGATTTCAAGCGACTGTTGTGCATTAAATCTTGCGATCTATGTTGCGTCTATATGCGACTGTTGTAGAATGAAAGCGAGTGTTGTAAGATAATGCGATAGGATTGCACGACTGATCAGGTAGTCGGACGATTGAACGTGCGACAATACGATTGGACGTGCAGTGCTCGTGCGTTCATGCATTCCATAGTACGAATGTTCGTGCGAGTCAGAGGGCCGGGTATATAAACCACCCGTTTCCGACGCTCTTCAGTTGACATAGTTAAGATGCTGATAATTATACATGATATATATATCTGTTGCAAAGAATGGCAATTGAAGGTGATAAATCAAGCAATGATAGTAAAACGATGCAAGATTACATGAGACATGTTGAGCAACAGTCTCATGGTCGCAAAACACACGCAAAGACAACTGCGATTCATCTTACGATCTTTAAAAATCGTACATCACTCTTACGAGTACATAAAACGTTGTAAGACGTTCGCACGAACTTTCGTGCGTTGAATTGCGATAATTTGGATCGCATTTGGTCGCGTCTGAATAGTGTGCATGTTGACTATTTTGAAGAGACTTGATGCGACCACTAAAACACATGCAATGAATGCAAGACATCGTGCAACGTATACGAGAGCTCGTGCGAAGCTAAAATTTTCTGATCGCAAAGTGTTGTAAAGTGCTCGTGCGCCAATTGTGAAAGGGGCTTTAAGAATAAAACCAGGCATAATGACAGTTATTTGGTTAGTTTTGTACCAAATTGTGGCATTATAAATATATGTCACATCATACTTTGAAAATTTTAGGGGGGGGGGGGGGGGCGTGCGCCCCCACGTCCCCCCTTAAATCTGCCAGTGCTTTCTTCCTAGATTATAAAAAAAATGATAAATTGAACTTACTCCATTTCCTTATAGCATTTGTAAATAAAACTCGTTTCATAAAAAAAACCTTTCATGTAGTTATCGAAGATATGTTTTGTTATATTTGCTTCACTAACATAGTTGGTAGTTATACTTGAAAGAAAACATGCATAGTGTTTATTTGCTTTTTTGTTCTTACAAATTTGTAATACAGATGTAACGAATTACGGATATATTTAAAAATTTACAGGTCCCTGGGACTTCGCTATAACCGAGTTTTACTGTAAAAAGAAAAGTGCATCATCAAGGGGAATAACTCTTCTAAGCAGTAACGTTTATCTTCTCTTTGTAATACTATTCAGTAATGACTTTATTGAAATTTAACTGACTTAGCCAAATAATTTGTTATTAAATACTAGTACATGTACATAATTAAAGAATATGTTATCTACTAGCAGGTTCAAGTTTCTCAAGACCATGCATTCTTTTCCACAGCCTTCAATGATGGTACAGTCACATTATGGGAGTCTGAAAAACTGGAGGTAAACAGTGTTGCTAACCGCTCTAAAAAGAACCTCAAGAATGCTTCTGTACCTGGTAAAATAACAAATTACTTTGATATACACTGTATTATGTCATTGAATTTTCTTTTCTGAATATCCAATTTTCTCTAAATCGTCAGAAAAAAAATTTCAGATGAAAGAAAAATATCTGATATTTTAAAATTATCTGATTTATACTTGAATATAGATACGTATAAGTGCTGTTTATTTCTTTGTTTGACAAGGAGAGAAAGTGAAAGGTTTAGTTTTCTGTGAAGCTCCTTCATCGGTTCTGTCTCTAGCCACATTCACGGACATGGGGCAATACATCTAAAAGTCGATCAGTAGTGTCTTTTATATACATGTATTGAAGTTAGAAATACAGTATATGAATTGTTTCTTTTAATGATTTACTTTTTTTAACAGGATAGATACAGGAAAGGCTAATTGGAACAAAGCAATTAATGTGGACGAGCCCGACTGTGCATGGAAACATAGAAGATCTCACGTACTTGGATACAGGTACAGCATTGTACAAATATATGTATCTTGACATACATGATTACTGTATACAGGAAAATTTTCGCCCCCGTTTTATTTTCGCCCCTTTCGCCCTTCCCTCATATGGGCGAATTTAAAACGGGGCAAAATAAAATAATACAGTATAATTTCTTTACTAAAACTATGATTGGGCGAATTTAAAACGGGACAAAATTACTTGCAAGTGTGAAAGGGCGAAAATTAAACTGGGCAAAAATAACCCTGTATACAGTATTTAGATATGTACATGTATTGTAGAAGTACTTTTTTCCATGTGGTATTAATTTACGCTATGTACGTTAGACACAAACTTTCCGCGGAAATTTGTCCTAGCATACTTAATATAATACTGTGGCATATAGTGACAGTCTAAGAAATTTGCTTAATTTTCTACCCGCAGATTAAACAGAAATTGAGATTCTGCGGAATTATGACCCTGTGGAAAAGAGTACGTCTACAGTATTATGAAATAGGCAATTTGATAAATTGTGTAAAGTGGGAACAGAATGATGAAGAACAAAGGAAAATGTTTAAATGTTGACGTCTTAAATATTTTGTTCAAATTTGGAGTGTGGGATATCTTGGTGTATGAGTTCTTGAAAGGTTCTGTCCTGTTACAGGAGCCCAGTCTGTTTTATCATATACAGTGTATTGGTTCTTGCTACAGTCAATGGGTTCTTGCTACAATCAATGGGTTCTTGCTACAGTCAATGGGTTCTTGCTACAGTCAATGGGTTACTTCTGGCTACAGTCAATGGGTTCTTGCTACAGTCAATGGGTTTTTGCTACAGTCAATGGGGTCTTGCTACAGTCAATGGGTTCTTGCTACAGTCAATGGGTTCTTGCTACAGTCAATGGGTTCTTGCTACAGTCAATGGGTTCTTGCTACAGTCAATGGTTTAATTCTGGCTACAGTCAATGGGTTAATTCTGGCTACAGTCAATGGGTTCTTGCTACAGTCAATGGGTTTTTGGTCATGATCTTAACTCTGATAAGGAAGTGTGGAAGCTCAGAAATGATCCAAAATCAGGTAACAAGCAAAGCAATTAAGTCATACACTGTACACAGGGTAGTCAATTAAAAAGGATTAGAATTTAGAAGTAACTTTTGATTTGAGAAAAATCTGTGTATAATCATTCTTAAAATAAGAAAAGATAATCATTTTTAACATAACATCATATCTGAAATGTTAATATTTGGAACAGATAACATTTTTGTTGGTACATTGTATTCAACTTTTAAAACCATCATACTAGATTTTAACAATTACAACCAATTGTCTGCATTCTGTACGTATAATGGTGGACTTTTGTAGGTCTGATCACTTCCTTTGCTGTACACCACTCCCAGTGTTGGTTGGCTGTTGGGACTAGCAGTAAGACACATGTCTGCTGGGACGTGAGATTTCAGCTTCCCATCGACTCCATGGTCCACCCTATAGGTAGAAATCAATGTGTCTTTCTTAATAAAAAACTGCCCTTCATTATTGGTAAGTCTTTATATGGATATTTATATTGCTATGGACAGGTGCCCTTATTATTGGTAAGTTTCCATATTGATAATTATATTGCTATGGACAGGTGCCCGTATTATTGGTCAGTTTTTATATTGATAATTATATTGCTATCGATAGGTGCCCGTATTATTGATAAGTTTTTATATTGATAATTACATTGCTATGGACAGATGCCTGATCATGCACCCCCAGGAGCAGTCCTGGCTAATATCAGCCACCCAGGGAAATAATGATTGTGTCCATATGGGAAGTAGAGACAAGGGCCAGACAAAAAGCCTGTGGGCGAGTCCTACACCCACAGTCTCAATCAGGTCAGTGACATTTTGAATTCAGAATATGCGAAGCGAAATTTTCACAAACTGTCGTCTAGACGTATAGACCACGTTTAAAGCACAGGAGTCGGCAATAAACAAATTTGAATCTACACAACCTGAGCATGCTTCCATGTAAATATTATGAATTATGGCTTTGTCATTCTTGAGAAAAATATTTTTAAAGAATTTTCCTATATACTAGGGTTGTTTGAAAAGTTCGTGGACAACTGTCATATCTTTTTTATTTGACGTCTTTTTTTACCCAAATTTGGTAGAAATATTTTAACGATAAATCCAAATGATATGTATTAATTTTAACAAAATATTACTATTGATTAAAAACTTATCTAGATTTTAAAAATGCAAAAATCAGATCGCGGAGCAGGTCAAAATTTAGTCGGTAACAACAATGCATGAAATAATGTCTATAGTCATATTCTCTGTAAAATGGAGGAAAAACGAAAAACTACCTGGGAATTCAAATTAAGAATTGTTACATCGATACCTGTGCCAAATTATGGTTTTATATTTTACTTTGTTGAAAAGAAATCAACTTGAAAAGATAAGTAGTCCTTATTGAAAACGACAAAAACGATGACGTTTTAGAACGTTACGGAGCAGCAGATACCGAAGCAATTTTGTGTTTTTCTCAGGAAAAATCCTGAATAAACTCTAAAAATGTTGAAGGAATCAAGAAAATATGTCACAAGCCTGTTGTGCATGTGTGTACAAATAGTACAGGCAGTATTTGAGTGACAGGGACTCTGTATCAGATGAGGCTGACCTGTGAAGAAACTGTTTAACTGTAAACATCTGAACAAAATTTAAAATTTGAAACGTAAATGAAAGACAAAGGCGCTTCAGAGTTGCTTATCCTGTGAAAACAGAGTTAATTACTAAAAGAAATTAAAACCTTAACAAAGGAAATTATACAATGAGATTAATTCTTTAAAAATGAATGTCAAGTATTTGAAAAAGAATTTAATGAATTGGCATTGGAATATTCTGAGTGAAATGTATAAGTGGAGTAACTATTATAAATTCTGAACGTTTTGTGTTGACGTTACATTTCCGTTTTGTGTGCTCCGCGAGTACATAACATGTTGATTTTAAAATGAAGAAAATTTATTTGTGTTAAATAGAATGGAATGAAACTTCAAACATCACCAAAACAAATAATTTTACATATTATAATGTGCTTGTTTTAAATTTCCAGTGAGTAATATAACAAGGATGGACATCGTCCACGAACTTTTTGAACGACCCTCGTATTTCTATGTAAAACTTAGGTCAGTCATTTTGGCCCCTCCTAATCCAGGGGGTTATGATTTAAACAAACTTGAATCTACACTAAGAATGAATGTTTCCCCATAAGTTTCATTTTTCCTGGCATAGTGGTTCTTGAAAAGAATATTTTTAGTCCCCCACTGGTGAAACCGTCTGTCTGTCTCCGTCAGTCTGTCCCACTTGGTTTTCCGCACTTTTTTTTTCTAAACACTTGTAGATAATGAACTGAATTTCGGGATGTGATCTTAATGAGTTAGAGATCAAGTTTGAATTTTGCATCACTTCATTGATTTTTGACAGAATTATGGCATTTTGAATATTTTTCATAATTGCTTCATTAAGATCAGGTTCGAACTGGGCTAACTTCTTACTGTTCTTGAAAAGAAGTCAAAATATGTGAAAAGTTTTTAGACAGACTGACAGACAGCTAGACAGACAGACGGACACCGGGCATAATGTGATCAGAAAAGCTCACCTGAGCTGAACAGAAAAGCTCACTTGAGCTTTCAGCTCAGGTGAGCTAAAAAGGGACGGTCTTACTAAAATTTTATACTGATGACCATTATAAGTCAACTAGTTCATTCAAATATGTTACAAATATTTTCGACTGCCAACATATTTATCAATAATTTACCTATATATCTAACATTTATATTTGGTTCCTTTAAACTATAACATATTTCTCTTAACACTGAAATTTAAGTTGCACAATTATTATAATTAAATTGTGCTATTTAAAACTATATTTTGAAGAATACCAATTCCTTAAAATTGAAAGCTAACTTTTGTAAATGAATGCATTTTATTTTACAAGCACAGAAAACAGTGATTCAAAAAGCTATGCTTTAATCATTTCATTTTCTTGTTATGGAATTAGATATTATTATAGTAAATGTTATTTTCAATATTACCTCTTTAATTTTGATTTTGATGTTCAGCGAATAAAAATTATTTATCTTGTATCAATTCACCATATTTGAAATTCATATCTTCATTACACATGATGTTCTTATCTGAATAAATGCAAAATTATTATCCAATTAAACCTGCTTTTGAAATTAAGGAAAAACAAGTATGAAAAAAATGATACATTGTATATGAAGCAATATGGAATATTTCCACTCAATTCAAATAAAAACAATTAAGTCATAGGAAAAGGTACACAATTTTGTAAAATTTCTTTAACTAAGGTTAAAAATTGCCATTAATCAGACTGAAATTTCAATATTTTTAAAAATATAATGGTGTTAATTTTGAAAATTTAGGGAAGCGTTCTTCAAGACAGGGGATCTACACATTCCTAAGGACTTCCAGACGGCTTTGAACAGGACTTTCCGTATAGGCACTCTCCTCTGCCATTTCAAGCAGTCCGAGCTTCTGCAGCTGGGTGCACATCTGGCCTTAGAGGCGAGGAAGAGGACCCAGTCTGTCACCTACAGAAGGAAGATGGTTGCCAATGCCGGAAGACAGGAAGGAACATCCATGATATTCCTTAGCCCCACCCAGATTCTTGACCTTGCCACGGGGTCTTTGGTAAAATTATATTTTCAATTTTTAGCTCACCTGAGCCGAAGGCTCAAGCGAGCTTTTCTGATCAAAATTTGTCTGTTGTCTGTTGTTGTCGTTCTTGTGGTTGTCGTTGTCGTAAACTTTTTCCATTTTCATCTTCTTCTCAAGAACAACTGGGCCAATTTCAACCAAATTTGGCACAAAGTATCCTTGGGTAAAGGGGATTCACGTTTGTTCAAATGAAGGGACACACCCTTTTTCAAGGGGAGATAATCATGAATTTGTTAAAAATTAATGGCATTTTAAGAAAAATCTTCTTCTCCAGAACCACTGGGCCAGGAAAGATGAAACTCATGTGGAGTCATCCTCAGGTAGTGTAGATTGAAGTTTGTACAAATCTTGACTCTGGGGCAAGGGTGGGGCCAAAATGGCCGACCCAAGTTTAACAGGGCGGGGCCAAAATGGAGGACTCAATTTTTACATTAGGGATATATAGAGAAACCGTTTAAAATCTTCTTTTCAAGTACCGGTACATGTATTTCAAAGCTATTATTAGTGATATTTATATGGAATTATCCTCAGGTAAAGAAGATTCTAGTTTGTTCAAATGATGAAGGCCTGGAAAAGGGGGGGGGGGGGTAAATCAAGCCTGATGTGCTCAGG
Source organism: Saccostrea cuccullata (assembly GCF_032062105.1). NCBI lineage: Eukaryota > Metazoa > Mollusca > Bivalvia > Ostreida > Ostreidae > Saccostrea > Saccostrea cuccullata. Next base: position 57,128 of record NW_026938337.1, read on the forward strand.
TGAGCGCTGTGGTACCTGGGCCTCTTGTTATGTAATTTAGATGTTTAAATTTTTCTGAAGCTTGGCTTGGAGTAGAAAACATCTCATACCCACAAATAAATCTTCAAAAAAAATAAATAAATAAATATACTAAGTTTATTAAAAGTGTGGATTTTCTTATTTCAATACTTGAATAATAGTAACAGAATACTTTTTGTCAGATTCATCCCATGGACTGTAGTTTCATATGGCTGAGAGGTGACCTCTGCCAGCTGTAAGGCCGGAAGCTGGATCTTGTCTACCTAATCCAGGTCCCCACTGGCGTAGAAGCTGGATCTTGCCCACCTAATCCAGGTCCCCACTGGTGTAGAAGCTCTGCACCTAATCCAGGTCCCCACTGGCGTAGAAGCTGGATCTTGCCCACCTAATCCAGGTCCCCACTGGTGTAGAAGCTCTGCACCTAATCCAGGTCCCCACTGGCGTAGAAGCTGGATCTTGCCCACCTAATCCAGGTCCCCACTGGCGTAGAAGCTCTGCACCTAATCCAGGTCCCCACTGGCGTAGAAGCTCTGCGCCTAATCCAGGTCCCCACTGGCGTAGAAGCTCGGCACCTAATCCAGGTCCCCACTGGCGTAGAAACTCTGCACCTAATCCAGGTCCACACTGGCGTAGAAGCTCTGCACGAGTTCCTTGGCAAGGCTGAAGACATTCTGCACGAGAACATAGGGCCAGCATTCCAGGTTCCCACTGGCGTAGAAGCTCTGCACGAGTTCCTTGGCAAGGCTGAAGACATTCTGCACGAGAACATAGGGCCAGCAATCCTCTCCTGGGCCTCGATGTATGGACTAAACCTGTCCACCAAGTGGATGGAGGAACTCCGGCATTTCAACTTTCCAGTCCTGTATGGCCCTCCTACAGCAGGAAAGACTTGGATTGCCCAGTGTGCAGCCTGGCTGAGTGATTGCCCAGTGTGCAGCCTGGCTGAGTGATTGCCCAGTGTGCAGCCTGGCTGAATGGATGCAGTGAGCTGCATATTGCTTCAAGGTATATAATTTTGCTACATTCAGTGCTATCTGAACCGAAAACTTAATCCAAATTTATCTTAAAATACGAGATGAAAGGTTCATGTTAACTTGGTTAACAAACTTTTGTCCATTTTTCCTTTGTTAGGGTATTCAATGTATAATGAAGGGATTTTGACTGATTTTAAATAATTTTAAACTAGTTAATAAAAGCACACAGCTAGAAAACAATAAAAGTGAAATAAACCAAATTCACAACACTTATAACATGTAAGGAGACGGTCATTTTGCACATTTACAGTTTTTGAAGAGTTATCTGCCCTTGATGAAAAAAAAGAAAAATTTTGATTTCACAAAATTTCTGCGGTAAAAAATTATTTTATCTTATATTTTAATAAAGAGTGAGTTTATGCATATCTTCACCAAGAGATTTCTTTGAAATTCAAATTACTTTTTATCTTATAAAAACATGCACTGCCTATAGACTTCAATGTAAAATTCAAAGTGATATTAATTGGACAATAATCAAAATTTTGTAAATTCCTTTGGTGGAGCATTTTCATTTGATAATATCTTCAAATTGCTACCATGATTAAAAATATTGGACCGTTCATTTATTAGGTACAAAATATGGTCGTTAAACATTGAATACCTTAATGGAAAACAAAAATTTTATTCCTTCTCACAATTTGTTAAGACAAAACAGACTTTTCATCCATTTTCCTTTGTGAAGTGAAGACATATATTTTATCTATTTGTTCTTGTTCCTGGCAGATGTACATTGGCATTTGTTACATCCTGGCTCACATCAAGTTGTCTGCCCTTTGTGTGGGATGATCCCACTTCCACTGATGAGGTGTCCCAGTTGGCTATTGATCTGTTGGCAATGGAGCTGTAAGTTATTTCTATTCTATGCACCTTACAGCTAGGTGATGTACAAGAAGTGTCGGTTGTATCCAATTAAAAGTTACTACATGTGTAGTAATTTTGTTCTATTCACCATACAAATGCTGTGAAACAAGTGTCACTTTTCTCCTATTCCATACAAATTACAATAAATAAAAAGTTTTCTCCTGTTCCAAACAAAATAGAATAATAAAACTATTTACAAATGCCTGCCCTCTGTATGACATTGTTAATTTATTTCATTTTCAGGTGCAAGGGAAGTCCAATGATGAGACCAGGAAACCACTAACTGGTTGTCTTGTGAGAGCAAACTTCAATTTGAGTGCAGTATTTAAGTAAGGATTTAAGTTTATATTCATTTCATATTCAATGTAAACTCTAAAGGCTTAGTCTGATTATTAGTCAGGAAGGATAACACCAGAAAATGTTTAAGAATTAATTATAACCATCAACATGCTGCTTGAAATAAATTAAAGGCATGAAGCAAATATCATTCTATGCATTTTGATATGATTTAAAGTCTTTGAAGTTTAATAAAGGGCCTTGTAGAAAGTAAGTATTTTTAGTTTAAAGGAATAAGATTTTCATGATTCGATATACCAATGACATTGGCATAACATGAATAAGTATGACATTGGCATAATTAACGTGAGATTAGGATTTGACTCTACTATCCTAAATGATTTGCGACCGTTAATGCTGATTTAACGGTCGCAAACTGAGTTTTACCGGCGACACGTAAGCGGAGCCGGTAAAACGGATGTTTGCGACCGTTAAATCAGCATTAACAGTTGCGAATACCAAATTAAATGTTAAGTTATTCCCATTCTAATGCAATCAATGCATATTGTCTCTTTTTGACGTCTTATTTTGTTGAATTTTGTTACATGAAATACGTTACGGAGCATTGTATTTTTGCGTCGCACTATTATGACGTCACTATGAAAAAGCTTTCACGCTCGTTAATGCTCGTTTTACTGCTTCAAACATCAGTGTATCAGCCAATCAAAGAGTGTTTTACAAAACAACTGCATTAGAATTTTAATTTAATGTTTGTACACTTTAGGTACTTCAGCAGACTGTTCGTCATGAATATAGAGAAGACCAACCACCAAAAGAAGACGGGGGATGCCAAAGCCCTTGAGGATGCTGCCTGGGATGCCTTGAAGATGCTGCCTGGTATGCCTTGAAGATGCTGCCTGGGATGCCTTGAGGATGCTGCCTGGGATGCCTCGAGGATGCTGCCTGGGATGCCTCGAGGATGCTGCCTGGGATGCCTTGAGGATGCTGCCTGGGATGCCTTGAGGATGCTGCCTGGGATGCCTTGAGGATGCTGCCTGGTATGCCTTGAGGATGCGGCCTGGTATGCCTTGAGGATGCTGCCTGGGATGCCTCGAGGATGCTGCCTGGGATGCCTCGAGGATGCTGCCTGGGATGCCTTGAGGATGCTGCCTGGGATGCCTCGAGGATGCTGCCTGGGATGCCTCGAGGATGCTGCCTGGGATGCCTCGAGGATGCTGCCTGGGATGCCTCGAGGATGCTGCCTGGGATGCCTTGAGGATGCTGCCTGGGATGCCTCTTCAGCGCTACCAGTGGTATTGTGCCATCTGAACTCACTGACAGCAGCTGAAGTAAACAAAGAAGTGGAGAACCTGTGGTATTGTGCCATCTGAACTCACTGACAGCAGCTGAAGTAAACAAAGAAGTGGAGAACCTGTGGTATTGTGTCATCTGAACTCACTGACAGCATCTGAAGTAAACAAAGAAATGGAGAATCTGCGGCCCATACTAAGGAGTGGACATCAGGATCCTGAAAGGCATTGCCCTGCCAATGAACGTGGCAAGGATGGTATGATTTGTTTTAATAATTATCATTTATTACATGTAACTGTAAATGGAACATGGTAAAAGAATATATAGACTTTAATTGTTTTTATTAGCTATCCTCCTTTCCTTATTCTTATATAATTATTTGTATCTTTAAATAATTGTTCTAGTTCCTGAATGCTGCTCAAAGGTATCATCTGATGCAGACTGTCATCAATTACCTCTAAGAGGTCCTCATCCCATACTACCAAGAGACCCTGATGCCAACCTGCGCAGAGGTCACCAGGGCAGAAACCCGGACATTGGGGGATTCTGCATTTTCTGCAATTTTGGAAGTGTGCAACTCCCAGGTATATGTTCGACCAAATATTTGTAAAAAGCTGCAGTTAAATGTTTTTTTATAAAATAGAATCTCCATTTATATTAAGAATAGCGTTTTTCAATAACAGAGAAAATATAACAAAAATTCTTTGTTATAAAGAGGGTGAAGATAACAGTGATCTTTATTCACAGGTTTAACGACAAGTTTTTTGGGGGGTTCTTCTTTGTGTCATATATATAGGGGGGCCCACCAGGCTTTCAATTCACATTTTCTATAGAGTAAATTAGATTGGGAATGAAAGGGGGGGACACCCCCCCCCCCCAGGCCCTCGGATACTGCGCCCCTGCAAATGAAGGGCCACACCCTCATTCAAGGGGAGATAATTGAGAAATACATGTAATGAAAAATTTGATGGGATGTTTTAAAACTCTTTTTCTCAAGAACCTTTGTGCCAGGAATGATGAAATATGATGAGAATACAGAGTGGTCAGCTACATGCTTTTAACGTAAAAGTGATAGATCACGGGTAAATTAGTTCCTGGGAACAATGATACAAAACATATAGAGTACCTTTTAACTCGTGCATCTTCAGATATCAGACTCGGGGGACAAGCCTCCTTGTCTGATATCTGAAGATACTCTCGTTAAAAGGTACTCTATATATTACATATTCCCTCATTTCTTTGCATTCTCTTCACATCTACCCTTAATTAATATAAGTACTTCTGAAGCCTTATCTTAATTTGCAGATATTTATTAGGTTTATGTAATAAGAGTTTATTTCAATAAATACAGTTACAGAATATAAATTTTGTAAACTACTTCAACAGTTGGGTAATTTTATTGACAGGATACATTGTAGTACTAGTACTGGACATATATATTTAGTGGTATGTTCTTAATAGTTTAGAATTAGATATTTATATTAAAGTAAATTCCTGTAGAATTGAAGTCTTAATGTCCACTTATTTGCTATATATTTTTTTTTTTGGGGGGGGGGGAATTAAAAGTGCAAAATTTCCTTTGTCGGAGAATGTATGTAAACAAAACTGTCAAATTTTGTGAAAGTTAAAGGAAACTTCCGCTCTCTTTTCTCTGATTTGTAGATTGATTGTGCAATACAGTTTTTACTGGGAGTGATGCAGGACAAACAGAAGAAAAACAAGAAACACGCGGATCAGTTTCAGCGGATCTCTCTGAGGAGCCAGTTGTTAGAACGGGATCCAGATGAAGAGCAAGGGAACCAGTAAAATGGAGAACTAGTTTATAGGGAACTAGACACTTTTATTTGTATGTAGACTTATTTTGTAAAATTAATGAACTAAAATGTAAGTTCTCAACTGTGTTCAATTTAGACTTTTATACATGTCATACCGAATTTCAAACTTCCACCGGGACATTTGATATCCATTTGTTGTTGAGAACTAGATAATTAACAATGTTTTTATAAGTCTAGAACATCCTTTGATTTTCTTTTTTAAAAAAATTCAAATAATTTTCTTTTTCAAATTACTGCAAGTTGGGTTTATTCTAACTGTATCTAGATTACATGACCATTTATCTTTGTGATACAATTGTACTACATTGTACATGTACATAGTATTGCTGTGTGATACAATTGTACTTCATTGTACATGTACATAGTATTGCCGTGAGATATCTCTCCTTACTTTTATGAAGTAAGCTTATATAGGTGTAGGTATGATGACTCTACTGGCCAGTAATTCAAAAGAGTTATTGCCCTTAGACCTTGAAAAATTTCTCAATTTTTTCTTACTTTGTTGACCTGATAGTATGTATAGGGTAAATTTGCATTATATATATTTCAAATATAAGGACAGTTGATACAAACAAATGAATGTATGGACTAGCTGATATTAATGATATTAATTTAACATTGTAATTTGGTTGTAAATGATGTAAAATATTGAATTTCTAAAATGATAAGAACTCAAGGTGTTTTTAAAATTATTAAATTCATATGATTTGTTCAAAATGTTACCTTTTTTGCCCTCATCCTTATAAATATTTACTTTTATAATATGAGGTTATTTTGAAAGTTTTATATGAAAAAGTACAAGTTTATGCTGTTATATTTTAGAAAAAAGTTTGCATCTTATGTCCTGCTGTTTCTTTTTTTTTATTAATCAGTGTTCAAGAGAGTTATTGCCCTTAGACTCTGGAAATTTCTAATTGTTCACTGTTAAGATGCCTGGTATTGATAAACTAATCTGTAGAATTTATAATTTTTAACTAATATCTTGATTAATTCATAATTAGACCATACATTTTTTTTATATACATGTCAGTTTTATATAACTTTCTTCAAGTCAAATGAATTTAGAATGTTTGTATGAAATAAATTATATTTTTATAAAAATATACAGTTTTTACCAATATTGAATATTATTATTTGTTCAGACATTACCCGGTACTCTTGTAAATTTGATTTGGGAAATGCATGGATTCATTAATTATGGTAAAAAAACTTTTTCAAATGATAAAAATCAAGAAATCTTCATCGGTTTCTGTTCGAATAATCAGATTAAATCAAGTTATGAATATTTATGCATATATAAAGTTTTATAATACTCAATTTTCAAATTTGTATGTTTTAATTTTATTGATATTAGACATTCAGTACAGATACCGTGTTCTATGTTATTATGCTGGTTCAGACTTAAAAGGTCGCCCACAATGGAAGTCTTCTAAAGAGCATCTGCTTTATAGAGTCAAAGAGTAAGGTTCAAATCCCACTGTGGGACATGGAGACCTACCCTTTGGATGAGAGGTTCAAATCACACTGTGGGACATGAAGACCAATTCTTTGGATGGCACGAAATAAACGGAGGTCTATTTTAACCCATTTCTTAAAAAGTGGAGGAAAAAAGAATAATATTACTATATTGACAACAATAAATGAATCCTGAAAGAAAAATAAATTTTGTGAAAAATTTATCAGAGAAACCTATATACAAGTCACTTGGGAGCTTACATTTTGGAATGTTTTTATGCTGTCTAAGTGCAATAAACAAGCATGTAACAGTCTGTTATAAAATGTAGTGCAACTTTTGTTCCATAAACAAGAGGCCCAAGGGCCTTATAGGTCACCTGAGTATTTTGTAACAACTTTCAAACAATTAAATTTGGTTCGTGTTTAAACCAGAGGCCATGAAATTCACAATTTTGAAAGAGGCACCACTGCTTATCAAAATTATAAACTTAGCATGCTTACTCTATTTACTTAATAACCAGAGATAGATCAAAGTAACAAAGAGAAAATGCACGTCCACTTTATACCCAGTTGTGCACCTGACACCAAAGGAACCACTGACCCAGGGGCCACATATTTCAAAATTTTGCAAATTTTATCATAAAATGGTTAATTTATACCAAAGAGCAGATTTCAAAGCATTAATTTATTTTAAGACTATGTAAAACACTCTGACGACGGACGAAGAAGGACAAAAACGGATAGCATTAGGTCACCTGAGTTACTCAGGTGACCTAATAAAATTCATGAAAAATTCAAGGAAATTCATGAATTATTCATGATTACCTCGCAGGGGTACTGAATACCCATACACAAGGTAGGGAAACAAAAAAGCATTCCAACTAATCAGTAATATTCAGCAATAATCAGTAGTGCCTCTAACACAGAGAAATAAACCCCTGACCCTAGGTCCACACATTGTACAAATTTTAAAAAGGCACCCTCAAAATTGCCTATCAAAAAATAAATAAATTTTTTATAAATACAAAGGAGCAGATTTCAAACAAATTATTTTCAGTATATAAGTAGAGCCCCCCCCCCCCCCCCCCGACCCCTGGGGCCTTGAAATTCACAATTCTGCAATATTAGGGCCCTTGCTCATCATAACTTAATGTATTTTCAGTTTTTTTTCACCATATAATCAATAGAGTCCCCTCCCCCTCCCCCCCAACATTAGAACTCCTGACCCTGGGACCATAAAATTCACAATTTGGGTAAAAGCACTCTTGCTCATCATAACTATGCACTTAGTTAGTTTATTTAATACCTAGGAGCATAGAAGAAGATTTTCAACGAAATTCGTATATTTTCACTATATAATCAATAGACCCCCCCTCCCCCCCCCAACACCAGAACTCTAGAACCTGGGGCCATAAAATTTACAACTTTGGTAGAGGCACTCATGCTTATCATAACTATGCTTTTAGTTAGTTTATTTAATACCCAGGGGCAGAGAAGAAGATTTTCAAAGAAATCGTGTATTTTCACTGTATATAATCAATAGAGCCCCGCCCTAACACCAGAACCCATGACACTGGAGCCATAAAATTCACAATTTTGGTAGAGGCACTATTGCTTATCATAACTATCTACTTAGTTGGTTTATTTAATACCCAGGAGCAGAGAAAATGATTTTCAAAGAAATAATGCATTTTCACTACCTACTTATTTAGCCCCGCACTAGCACTAGAACCCCTGACCCCAGGGCCATGAATTTCACAATTTTGGTAGAGAACTCAATGCTGATTACAATCATGCAAACAGTTTGATTGCTTGATGTCCAGGAGTAAAGAAGATTTTTAAAGATTGCAATAATTTTAGTGGTTTTGGCCCCACCCCTCAGGCCCCAGGGGGGCAGGGATCATGAAATTCACAAATTTTGTTCCCCTTCACCCATAGATGCTTTGTACCAAATTTGGTTAAAATTGGTTGAGTGGTTACAGAGAAGAAGCTGAAAATGTTCAAAAGTTTATGAACGACGCACAACGTACGAAGTACGACGACAAACGAAAACGGATAGCAATAGGTCACCTGAGTTTACTCAGGTGAACTAATAATAGAGGGGTGATATTCAGACACACATATACGGAGTCTCTATTCTTTATGTACTACAAAGATCAAGGTCGTATCGAGAGGTCAAATATTGTGACATCATCTACTGAATCTTTTAAGTTTTTTTGCAATTGAATTTTTTTTAATCGCCAAAATGTCTGAAACCATAGGTTCAATTTTCTTTATTTTTACACATTTTATTCTAGAACCCATTTGAATCATTCTGTTGATTTTTTGTAAAAATTGAATTATACATTTTCTCTTTAGAAAACTTAAACTGTCAGATATATACATGTGAATTTTCAGTTTCTGACACAATGTATGTTCTATCTTACTTAATATTTTACCCATATTTTCCAAGACCAATGTGAATAACTGATTTAAAGTAACAAAAAGGTTATCTTTATGAAAAGTATCACACAAATTTGCAATAGATCAATAGAAAATTTTAAAATAAGGCCAGGCATTCCCAAGTCGAATGTCTGATTTCACAATCTTCTCACCTGTCTGATAGACGATATTTCAGACTGTGGGCAAAAAGTGTGCGGTTGAATTTATTTCATATATAAAGAGAGATTTTTGTATCTACATGTAAGAACAAAATATCAAAGTTTCAGAAAAATTGAATTTAAGGACAAATTTGACCTATCTATTTGGTCCTACATGTACCTTAATGGCCCCAAGTGTCGAGTAAAGGTCAAACTTTGCAGCTCTCCATCACCAAGTAGTAAATTTTTGCTTTGTCAATTGTCTCTTGGGTAAAGGGGATTCAAGTTTGCTAATTATTTTTTTTTCAAGTTTATTGAAGATAATTACAGTCAAACATCATTATCTCTACCTTGATGGGACAGAGAGAAATTTGAGATATCCAAAGAATTAAGAAATACCGTATAAGTGGAAATTTTAGCGAGACGCAAATTTAGCGATTTCTCCCTAAAAACTGGTATTTTTATTTTTAGCGAGAAGCAATTTTAGCGATTTGAAATGCTCACTAAAGAAGCTAATACAAATATAATGCAATTTATTTTTAGCGATATTCAATTTTAGCGATCACAACAGCCTCGCTAATAATGCTAAATTTAAATCCTCGCTAAAATTTCTACTTATACGGTATATGGTCTAGTCAGGAGTTGCCAATCACTTCGACATTTCCGTGGTAGTCCAGATATCTATGTTTGAAATTCAAGTACCAAAGTTCAACTGTATAAGTGAAAATTCTGTGGTGTGATTTTAAAATCTCAAGGACTATTGTGGACCATAAATATTAAACTTATGTGGAAGCTTCTTGATAAAGTGTAGATTCTAAATTGTTCAAAATCATATTGTAGGGTGGATTTGAGCATATTTTATTGTAATATTACCCTTAAACTTTCTGCACTTCAGTGAAGGATGTCAATTTTTTCCCACATACAGTATGTGAGAAAAATGATTTTAAAATCTTTTATGATGAACAAGACCATGATCACAAGTATAAAGATGCATTCATCAAAGCTTAACATGATTAGTTAAAGGACAATTAAGTGGCAATCCTTGGCTGACTCCTTTAAGGGACTCCGACCCTCAGCCAGGAAGGACAACTCTTTAATCTATGATTTAATTCAAAAAGTCTTTAAATGAAGCTTGACACTTAAATATTTTCATGCAACAATTTTCATTATATGCCTCTCAAGGTTCTTTGCAACGCTCCTTAAATCACTTCTAATTTCATATCATGTTACTAAACATTGGTATCTAAAAATTCTTTTTCGGGATAAAAATTTAATTGGACCTCTCTGAGAAGTTCAAACAAGAGGCCCATGGGCCACATCGCTCACCTGAGAATCTTTGACCATTCTGTTTTTTCAAGATTTCCCCCTTGAAATACATATTGTGACCCTACCCTACCCCAATGATCATAATTTAAACAAATTGAAATCTACACTACCTCAGGATGCTTCCATATGTTTTAGCTTTTCTGGCCCAGTGCTTCTTGAGAAGAAGATTTTTAAAGATTTTTCCTATATATTTCTATATAAAACTTTGATTCCCCATTGTGGCCCCACTCTACCTCCGGGTGTCATGATTTTAAAAATTTACAATCTACACTACCCCAGGGTGCTTCTACATAAGTTTCAGCTTTTCTGGCCCAGTGGTTCTTGAGAAGAAGATTTTCAAAGATTTTTCCTATATAAATGTATTTCTATGTAAAACTCTGATTCCCCATTGTGGCCCCGCCCTATCCCCGGGGGTCATGATTCGAACAATTTAGAATCTACACTACCCCAGGGTGCTTTCATATAAGTTTCAGCTTTTCTGGCCCAGTGGTTCTTGAGAAGAAGATTTTTAAAGATTTTTCCTATATATTTCTATGTAAAACTTTGATTCCCCATTGTGGCCCCGCCCTATCCCCGGGGGTTATGATTTGAACAATTTAGAATGTACACTACCCCAGGGTGCTTCCATATAAGTTTCAGCTTTTCTGGCCCAGTGGTTCATGAGAAGAGGATTTTCAAAGATTTTTCCTATATATTTCTATGTAAAACTTTGACTCCCCATTGTGGCCCCACCCTATCCCCGGGGGTCATGATTTAAACAATTTAGAATCTACACTCTCCCAGGGTGCTTCTACATAAGTTTCAGCTTTTCTGGCCCAGTGGTTCTTGAGAAGAAGATTTTTAAAGATTTTTCCTATATATTTCAATATATGTAAAACTTTGATTCCCCATTGTGGCCCCGCCCAACCCCTGGGGGTCATGGTTTGAACAATTTAGAATCTACACTACCACAGTCTGCTTCCACATAAGTTTCAGCTTTTCTGGCCCAGTGGTTCATGAGAAGAGGATTTTCAAAGATTTTTCCTATATATTTCTATGTAAAACTCTGATTCCCCATTGTGACCCTGCCCAACCCCCAGGGGTCATGATTTGTACAATTTACAATCTACACTACCCCAGGGTGCTTCTACATAAGTTTCAGCTTTTCTGGTCCGTTGGTTCTTGAGAAGAAGATTTTTAAAGATTTTTCCTATATATTTCTATTAGGGATGTCAACGAGTACCCGGTTAACCGGGTACTCGATCGAACGTCCGAGTATCGAATACTAAAATCGGTACTCGGTTACTCGGATGTATATTTTTGAATATTTCTAATCTTATTTATTAATGCATTAAACAATTTGTTTTAAAACGTAAAATGTGCATTGCACTTGTACATACAGTAATTAGGGTTTACTACGACTCTATATGACCGTTATCCCCTGTGGCAGTGTTTATACAGTAATTATCATGACCAAGTACCTGGGGTACCTGGCTTTTCTCACCTTCGGCTGCCTTCTTCCCTTATTTTTTGTTTGGCTTTAATTATTTGTTTTCACTGAACATCGTTTAAGATCCATTATGTTTAAATAAATTAGATAATTTTGTCAATTCTCCGAGAAGCCGTAAATTCTCGGGAAAGAGCGGATGGTATTACACATGCGATTGTTGATATGGTTGTGTTTAATTACATGCCAATACAACTGGTTGAAGACAAAGACTTAAAAAAAAAACTGATGTCCATCGTTGCATCAAACTACAAAATACCGTCCCGTAATATATAAATCTCGGATCGAACAAGTGTACTAAAATCGTAGATCCGCTCTAGATCTGTTAGGAGAACTTGATCAAGTTCAAGTTGATTCTGTACGTAGCTCTGACGACTGATACGTGGTCGTCAAACGCGACAAAGAGTTACATTACAATTACGGAGCAGATTATTTTTTTTTTTTAAACAAAAACACTGTGAACAACTTATGATTTTATTTCTGATGTTTATCTGATAAAAAAATTGAATTCAAAAATTGTTATATTAAATTTCGTCGGGCACGAAGTGCTCATCATAATTACAACAGAAATACATTTACGGATAAGCCTCCTATCAGTGCATCTGGTTTCATTTCTATAAGAGTTTACAATGTCTTACAGTCTTCAATTTTATTTACACTTTTACCGAGTACCCGGGTACTCGATCGGAAAAACGTCCGAGTAACCGAGTATTGAAAATTGACCGATTTGACATCCCTAATTTCTATGTAAAACTTTGATTCCCCATTGTGGCCCCGCCCTATCCCTGGGGGTCATGATTTGAACAATTTAAAATCTACACTACTCCAGGGTGCTTCCATATAAGTTTCAGCTTTTCTGGCCCAGTGGTTCTTGAGAAGAAGATTTTCAAAGATTTTTCCTATATATTTCTATGTAAAACTTTGATTCCCAATTGTGGCCCCGCCCAACCCCTGGGGGTCATGATTTGAACAATTTAGAATGTACACTACCCCAAGATGCTTCCACATAAGTTTCAGCTTTATTGGCCGAGTGGTTCTTGAGAAGAAGATTATTTTATAACCCCACTCTATTTTTGTCTTTTATTGATTATCTCCCCTTGTGAGGGGACTTGGCCCTTCATTTTAACAATTTAAATTCCCCTTTACCCAAGGATGCTTTGTACCAAGTTTGGTCAAAATTGGTCCAGTGGTTCTTGAGAAGAAGTCTAAAATGTGAAAAGTTTACAGACGGACGGACAGACAGACAGACAGACAGACGGACAGACGGACGGACGGACGACGGACAAAATGTGATCAGAAAAGCTCACTTGAGCCTTCGGCTCAGGTGAGCTAAAAACCTTGAAGCAGATTTAAATTAAAGAGTCGTCCTTCCTGGCTGAGGGTCGGAGTCCCTTAAGCTCCATTCAAACCTCGGCTGTAATAGGTGGAGGAATACACAACATGTCGATACATCTCTCCATAAGAAACCGTCTTCTATATGTATTTCACTCTGCCGTAACTTCTTTCAAATAAGTTCTTTATTAATTGTTATTGATTCTCCCATGTATATTGCTAATTTAATTACAACCATAAGTAAGTCTTTGAAAACAAGAACATAGTGTTTGGGGTGCCACAAAAGTTCATGTATAACACTTGAATGAAATTCAAATAAGATCACATGACTGAATCAGCAAGATGGTAGAACACCTTTGATGTGCGAGGTTAGTTCACTGCAAGGTACGAACATACCAGCCATCTGAGAAGATGGGAATGGTAAAGGGAATGTGTCGGCCATATTTGATAGGCCTCCTTTACATCTGAGGACCCCTCTATATAAAGCAGCTCACTAAGTCACTGTTCAGTGTAATCAATTGTCACTGGTACATGCTATACAGCACTCATAGCGACAGAAAATATCTTTAACTGTGTACTTTCTCTATTGCAGGAGAGTAATATACCAAACAGACTTTAAAGCAGTTGTAGAGGTCAGTGCGGTATACAAACATAAATATACATGTACGTACAGTAATTGCAATAAAATGTAAACAAAGTTATAATAATGCAAGATAATCAGCACAAACACGGGTGGCCATTCCCGATACCCGTGACAATATAGCAGTCACACGCAGTTGTAACAAATGCGAAGAGTATAGCTTGGTGCTTATATAGCAGACAGTAATATTGACAATGCATGGCATATGCCTTAATCTATGAGTCGAGTTCAGCTTTATGATACATGTGACCATAGTGCAGATAGAGGTTGAATGTACAAATTACGGGTATATTATTTAATTCAAGTTTTATAAACTTGTTCTCTAAAAACTGGTACATTTTGTATTATGATCTATATATACATGTTATACAATTTAATATCTTTTGAAATTAATGGGTGGACTTATAATTCACATAATAATCAATATAAATAATGTAAAATAATTCAAATTCTGTTACAAGAAAACATTAAATCTTAATTAAACATGACTGTATATACATAAATTTAGATGAAATTTAGATGGAATGCTGTGATAAGGGGAATAACTCTTGAACACTTTATAAGAATGTTACTTTTGTATGTTTATAGAAAAATCCTTGCCTGCTACACAAACTGATGAGATCTTTAAGGTCATACGCAACATAGTTTGAACTTTTTTGGAGTCTTCCCTGGAGTTGAAGAGTTCCACTAAATGAAGGAACTGTGTGCAATATTTTTAATGTCTATATATGAATTTGTACACCTCTTCTTAAACAATTTTTGATGAAAAAAAATCTGGAATTTATGTTTTATAATTTTTGTACATTTTTATTTGAATTATGCAAAAACTTTCAAAATTCGATATCTTTTCAAAACCCCTGGTAAGGAATGCTGATTTTTTGTCTAAGAACATGTAATGATATTATAAGTTTAAATTTATAATATCTTGGAAAATTATCAGTAGGTAAGGTACGTTGCGTATGTCCTTAAATAGAACAAAATAATTCCTATAAATTTCCTCTGCTTTCACTGAGAGTGGAAGTAATCAATTTGTCTGTCCTGTGTGACTATCTGTCTGTAATATAATTTTCAATCCCAAGCACAATGAAATTTTACATAACTCTTTAAGACTTAAAGAATACCCATAGATTTTGAATTCCAAATGTCAAAGGTCAAGGACATAACTCTAAATACTCTTCATTTCAAATCTCAACGGCACAAGTTTTTTTTTTTCAGTTTAAAGCATGCTGATTCCATATGAACTCAGAGATACCTGTAATTAAAATGTTGAACGTTTACAACGTGAGAAACCGTGATAGATATGTATTGCTTACATCCTGTTATATAAAAGAAAACATTTTGAAAATGTCAATATTTTATGGCACACTGTTTCGCTCTGTAAGAGCTCATCAGGCCGCCTAGCAGACGACAACAGCGTCTCCATTGGGCTCTTTTTCTCCATAACAGCACAAACTTTGGTGATTCAGCAGTCATCCTGCCCAATATTATTTGTTGGTGATGCAGCAGTCATCCTGCCCAATATTATTTGTTGGTGATGCAGCAGTCTTCCTGCCCAATATTATTTGTTGGTGATGCAGCAGTCATCCTGCCCAATATTATTTGTTGGTGATGCAGCAGTCATCCTGCCAAATATTATTTGTTGGTGATGCAGCAGTCATCCTGCCCAATATTATTTGTTGGTGATTCAGTCTTCCTGCCCAATATTATTTGTTGGTGATGCAGCAGTCTTCCTGCCCAATATTATTTGTTGGTGATGCAGCAGTCATCCTGCCCAATGTTATTTGTTGGTGATGCAGCAGTCATCCTGCCCAATATTATTAGTTGGTGATGCAGCAGTCAAAATTTTCTCCTGGAATACAGCTTTCCTATAAGTTCAGGCAGTGCAGCAGTCAAAATTTTCTCCTGGATTCAATACAGCTTTCCTATAAGTTCAGGCAGAATGACAACTTTAAAATTCCTCTCCTATTTTCTAGTATTGTCTTCTTACAGAGTGGTGTCCCTTACCAGTCTTTTGACAGACAAGTCTTCAGTAGTCAATTCACCATACAAGTCAGAGTTCTCTCCCGCTAAGTCCTGCTTCAATAGCCCTAAATCCCATATCTGTAGATAAAACTCCTGACTCTAAATCCTGTCTCTGTAATGCTAAATCATGTCTCTGTTACTGTAAATCCTGACCCTGTAGCTCTCAATCATAACTCTGTAGCTCTAGATATATACTGCCTGTGTTATTCTAAATCATGTCTCTGTAGCTCTAAATCCTGTCTCTGTAGCTCTTAATCATATCTCTGTAACTCTAAATACTGACTCTGTAAACCCTATTACTGACACAGTAACTCTAAATCATGTCATTGAAACATTACTCTAAATACCACTCTGAAGCTCTACATCATCTCTGTGTAACTCTAAATGCTGATTTTGTAACTAAAAATTCTTACTATGCAGATTTAAATCCTGACTCTGTAAATCTTTATAATCTTTGTAACTCTAAATACTTTCTCTGTAACTCTAAATACTGACTCTGCAGCTCGACATACTGCTTCTATAACTCTAAACCCTGTCTTCCGTAACTCTAAATACTGACTCTGTAACTCTCTTTGGTATACTGCTACTCTGTAACTCTAAACCCTATCTTTGTAAGCTACTAGATAAATACTAACTCTAACTCTAAATACTGACTCTAAAAACTAACTCTGTAACTCTAAATACTGACTCTGTAGCTCTAAATACTAACTCTGTAACTCTTAATACTAACTCTGTAACTCTAAATACTAACTCTGTAACTCTAAATACTAACTCTGTAACTCTAAATACTAACTCTGTAACTCTAAATACTAACTCTGTAACTCTAAATACTGACTCTGTAGCTCTAAATACTAACTCTGTAACTCTACACCATGTCTCTGTAACTCTACATCATGTCTCTGTAACTCTAAATACTAACTCTGTAACTCTAAATACTAACTCTGTAGCTCTAAATACTAACTCTGTAACTCTAAATACTAACTCTGTAGCTCTAAATACTAACTCTGTAGCTCTAAATACTAACTCTGTAACTCTAAACTTTCTCTGTAACTCTACTAACTCTGAAATCCTGTCTCTGTATATATAACACTTAATTCTAAATCCTGTCTCTGTAGATAAATCTAACTGTAACTCTAAATACTTTCTCTGTAACTCTACTTTCTCTGCTCTAAATACTAACTCTCCTGACTCTTAAATCCTGTCTCTGTCTAAACTCTCTACTCTAATCCTGTCTCTGTAGACTCTAAATACTCTGACTCTCTAAATCCTGTCTCTGTAACTAAAACTCTCTGTAACTCTAAATCCTGTCTCTGTAATACTCCTGACTCTAAATACTGTCTCTGTAGACTAAAACTCCTAACTCTAAATAAATCCTGTCTCTGTACTCTAAAACTCTCTGTAACTCTAAATCCTGTCTCTGTAGATAAATACTCTGTACTCTAAATACTAAAACTCTCTGACTCTAAATACTGTCTCTGTGAAGATAAATCTCTCTGACTCTAAATACTGTCTCTGTAGCTCTACTCTCTGTAACTCTAAATACTAACTCTGTAACTCTAAATACTCTCTGACTCTAAATACTAACTCTGTAGATAAAAACTCTAAATACTGTCTGTAAATCTCCTGACTCTAAATCTGTCTCTGTACTCTAAAATCTCTGTAACTCTAAATACTGTCTCTAAACTACTAACTCTAAATCTCTGTAATACTAACTCTAAATCTAACTACTTCTCTGTAACTCTAAATACTCTCTGTAACTGTCTCTGTTACTCTAAATTCTGTCTCTGTAACTCTAAATACTAACTCTGTAACTCTAAATACTGTCTCTGTTCCTCTAAATACCGTCTCTGTAACTCTCAACACTGTCTCTGTTACTCTAAATACTGTCTCTGTAACTCTAAATACTATCTCTATAACTCTAAATACTGTCTCTGTAAATGTAAATACTGACTCTGTAGCTCTTAATACTAACTCTGTAACTCTAAATACTAACTCTATAGATCTAATTACTAACTCTGCAACTCTAAATACAAACTTTGTGGCTCCAAATACTAACTCTGTAACTCTAAATACTAACTCTGTAGCACTTAATACTAATTCTGTAACTCTAAATACTAACTCTGTAACTCTAAATACTATCTCTGTAACTCTAAATACTAACTCTGTAACTCTAAATACTATCTCTGTAACTCTAAATACTGTCTCTGTAACTCTAAATACTATCTCTGTAACTCTAAATACTCTAAATACTGTCTCTGTTCCTCTAAATACTTTCTCTGTTCCTCTAAATACTTTCTCTGTTCCTCTAAATACTATCTCTGTTCCTCTAAATACTTTCTCTGTAACTCTAAATACTATCTCTGTAACTCTAAATACTGTCTCTGTTACTCTAAATACTTTCTCTGTAACTCTAAATACTATCTCTGTTCCTCTAAATACTTTCTCTGTAACTCTAAATACTTTCTCTGTAACTCTAAAAACTCTCTCTGTTTCTCTAAATACTGTCTCTGTAACTCTAAATACTTTCTCTGTAACTCTAAATACTATCTCTGTAACTCTAAATACTATCTCTGTAACTCTAAATACTATCTCTGTAACTCTTAATACTTTCTCTGTAACTCTAAACACTGTCTCTGTAACTCTAAATACTTTCTCTGTAACTCTAAATACTATCTCTGTAGCTCTACATACTAACTCTGTTACTCTAAATACTAACTCTGTAACTCTAAATACTTTCTCTGTAACTCTAAATACTTTCTCTGTAACTCTAAATACTTTCTCTGTAACTCTAAATACTTTCTCTGTAACTCTAAATACTATCTCTGTAACTCTAAATACTTTCTCTGTAACTCTAAATACTTTCTCTGTAACTCTAAATACTTTCTCTGTAACTCTAAATACTATCTCTGTAACTCTAAATACTGTCTCTGTAACTCTAAATACTTTCTCTGTTCCTCTAAATACTTTCTCTGTAACTCTAAATACTTTCTCTGTAACTCTAAATACTTTCTCTGTAACTCTAAATACTTTCTCTGTAACTCTTAAATACTATCCTGTAACTCTAAATACTTTCTCTGTAACTCTAAATACTTTCTCTGATCCTCTAAATACTATCTTTTTTCCTTTAAATACTATCTTTTTTCCTTTAAATACTATCTCTGTTCCTCTAAATACTGTCTCTGTAACTCTAAATACTTTCTCTGTAACTCTAAATACTATCTCTGTAACTCTAAATACCGTCTCTGTAACTCTAAATACTAACTCTGTAACTCTAAATACTAACTCTGTAACTCTAAATACTATCTCTGTAACTCTAAATACTTTCTCTGTAACTCTAAATACTTTCTCTGTAACTCTAAATACTATCTCTGTTCCTCTTAATACTTTCTCTGTAACTCTAAATACTTTCTCTGTTCCTCTAAATACTTTCTCTGTAACTCTAAATACTTTCTCTAACTCTAAATACTTTCTCTGTAACTCTAAATACTTTCTCTGTAACTCTAAATACTTTCTCTGTAACTCTAAATACTTTCTCTGTAACTCTAAATACTTTCTCTGTAACTCTAAATACTTTCTCTGTAACTCTAAATACTATCTCTGTTCCTCTAAATACTATCTCTGTAACTCTAAATACTATCTCTGTAACTCTAAATACTTTCTCTGTTCCTCTAAATACTATCTCTGTAACTCTAAATACTATCTCTGTAACTCTAAATACTTTCTCTGTAACTCTAAATACTTTCTCTATAACTCTAAATACTGTCTTTGTTCCTCTAAATACTATCTCTGTAACTCTAAATACTTTCTCTGTAACTCTAAATACTTTCTCTGTAACTCTAAATACTTTCTCTGTAACTCTAATTACTTTCCCTGTAACTCTAAATACTTTCTCTGTAACTCTAAAAACTTTCTCTGTAACTCTAAATACTTTCTCTGTTCCTCTAAATACTTTCTCTGTAACTCTAAATACTATCTCTGTAACTCTAAATACTTTCTCTGTAACTCTAAATACTTTCTCTGTTCCTTTATATACTATCTCTGTAACTCTAAATACTTTCTCTGTAACTCTAAATACTTTCTCTGTAACTCTTTCTCTGTAACTCTAAATACTAACTCTGTTCCTCTAAATACTTTCTCTGTAACTCTTAAATACTAAATCTCTTTTCCTCTAAATACTATCTCTGTTCCTCTAAATACTTTCTCTGTAACTCTAAATACTTTCTCTGTAACTCTAAATACTTTCTCTGTAACTCTAAATACTTTCTCTGTAACTCTAAATACTATCTCTGTTCCTCTAAATACTTTCTCTGTAACTCTAAATACTGTCTCTGTAACTCTAAATACTTTCTCTGTAACTCTAAATACTTTCTCTGTAACTCTAAATACTTTCTCTGTAACTCTAAATACTTTCTCTGTAACTCTAAATACTTTCTCTGTAACTCTAAATACTTTCTCTGTAACTCTAAATACTTTCTCTGTAACTCTAAATACTTTCTCTGTAACTCTAAATACTTTCTCTGTAACTCTAAATACTTTCTCTGTAACTCTAAATACTTTCTCTGTAACTCTAAATACTTTCTCTGTAACTCTAAATACTATCTATGTAACTCTAAATACTTTCTCTAAATACTTTCTCTGTTCCTCTAAATACTATCTCTGTAACTCTAAATACTTTCTCTGTTCCTCTAAATACTTTCTCTGTAACTCTAAATACTTTCTCTGTAACTCTAAATACTTTCTCTGTAAGTCTAAATACTTTCTCTGTAACTCTAAATACTTTCTCTGTAACTCTAAATACTTTCTCTGTAACTCTAAATACTTTCTCTGTAACTCTAAATACTTTCTCTGTAACTCTAAATACTTTCTCTGTTCCTCTAAATACTATCTCTGTAACTCTAAATACTTTCTCTGTAACTCTAAATACTTTCTCTTTAAATACTGTCTCTGTAACTCTAAATACTTTCTCTGTAACTCTAAATACTTTCTCTGTTCCTCTAAATACTAACTCTAAATACTTTCTCTGTAACTCTAAATACTTTCTTCTCTAAATACTTTCTCTGTTCCTCTAAATACTATCTCTGTTCCTCTAAATACTTTCTCTGTTCCTCTAAATACTTTCTCTGTAACTCTAAATACTTTCTCTGTAACTCTAAATACTTTCTCTGTAACTCTAAATATTATCTCTGTTCCTCTAAATACTTTCTCTGTTCCTCTAAATACTTTCTCTGTTCCTCTAAATACTTTCTCTGTTCCTCTAAATACTTTCTCTGTTCCTCTAAATACTTTCTCTGTAACTCTAAATACTTTCTCTGTAACTCTAAATACTTTCTCTGTACCTCTAAATACTTTCTCTGTAACTCTAAATACTTTCTCTGTAACTCTAAATACTTTCTCTGTAACTCTAAATACTTTCTCTGTAACTCTAAATACTTTCTCTGTTCCTCTAAATACTTTCTCTGTAACTCTAAATACTATCTCTGTAACTCTAAATACTTTCTCTGTAACTCTAAATACTTTCTCTGTAACTCTAAATACTATCTCTGTAACTCTAAATACTTTCTCTGTAACTCTAAATACTTTCTCTGTTACTCTAAATACTATCTCTGTAACTCTAAATACTATCTCTGTTACTCTAAATACTTTCTCTGTAACTCTAAATACTTTCTCTGTAACTCTAAATACTTTCTCTGTTCCTCTAAATACTTTCTCTGTAACTCTAAATACTTTCTCTGTTCCTCTAAATACTATCTCTGTTCCTCTAAATACTTTCTCTGTAACTCTAAATACTTTCTCTGTAACTCTAAATACTTTCTCTGTAACTCTAAATACTTTCTCTGTTCCTCTAAATACTATCTCTGTAACTCTAAATACTTTCTCTGTAACTCTAAATACTTTCTCTGTAACTCTAAATACTTTCTCTGTAACTCTAAATACTTTCTCTGTTCCTCTAAATACTTTAAATCTCTCTGTTCCTCTAAATAACTCTAATACTTTCTCTGTAACTCTTTCTCTACTCTCTGTTACTCTAAATATTTTCTCTGTTACTCTATATACTTTCTCTGTAACTCTAAATACTATCTCTGTAACTCTAAATACTTTCTCAGTAACTCTAAATACTATCTCTGTAACTCTACTTTCTCTGTAAATACTTTCTCTGTAACTCTAAATACTTTCTCTGTAACTCTAAATACTTTCTCTGTTCCTCTAAATACTTTCTCTGTAACTCTAAATACTTTCTCTGTAACTCTAAATACTTTCTCTGTTCCTCTAAATACTATCTCTGTTCCTCTAAATACTATCTCTGTTCCTCTAAATACTTTCTCTGTAACTCTAAATACTTTCTCTGTAACTCTAAATACTTTCTCTGTAACTCTAAATACTTTCTCTGTTCCTCTAAATACTTTCTCTGTAACTCTAAATATTATCTCTGTTCCTCTAAATACTTTCTGTGTTCCTCTAAATACTCTCTCTATTCCTCTATATACTTTCTCTGTTCCTCTAAATACTATCTCTGTAACTCTAAATACTTTCTCTGTTCCTCTAAATACTTTCTCTGTAACTCTAAATACTATCTCTGTAACTCTAAATACTGTCTCTGTTCCTCTAAATACTTTCTCTGTTCCTCTAAATACTTTCTCTGTTCCTCTAAATACTTTCTCTGTTCCTCTAAATACTTTCTCTGTTCCTCTAAATACTTTCTCTGTTCCTCTAAATACTTTCTCTGTTCCTCTAAATACTTTCTCTGTAACTTTAAATACTTTCTCTGTAACTCTAATTACTTTCTCTGTAACTCTAAATACTTTCTCTGTTCCTCTAAATACTTTCTCTGTAACTCTAAATACTTTCTCTGTAACTCTAAATACTTTCTCTGTAACTCTAAATACTTTCTCTGTAACTCTAAATACTTTCTCTGTAACTCTAAATACTTTCTCTGTAACTCTAAATACTTTCTCTGTAACTATAAATACTTTCTCTGTAACTCTAAATACTTTCTCTGTTACTCTAAATACTATCTCTGTAACTCTAAATACTTTCTCTGTAACTCTAAATACTATCTCTGTAACTCTAAATACTTTCTCTGTAACTCTAAATACTATCTCTGTTCCTCTAAATACTACTCTCTAACTCTAAATACTTTCTCTGTAACTCTAAATACTTTCTATATAACTGTAAATACTTTCTCTGTAACTCTAAATACTTTCTCTGTAACTCTAAATACTGTCTCTGTTCCTCTAAATACTTTCTCTGTTCCTCTAAATACTTTCTCTGTAACTCTAAATACTTTCTCTGTAACTCTAAATACTTTCTCTGTAACTCTAAATACTTTCTCTGTAACTCTAAATACTTTCTCTGTTCCTCTAAATACTATCTCTGTTCCTCTAAATACTTTCTTTGTTCCTCTAAATACTGTCTCTGTAACTCTAAATACTTTCTCTGTTCCTCTAAATACTTTCTCTGTAACTCTAAATACTTTCTCTGTAACTCTAAATACTTTCTCTGTTCCTCTAACTCTAAATACTATCTCTGTAACTCTAAATACTTTCTCTGTAACTCTAAATACTTTCTCTGTAACTCTAAATACTTTCTCTGTAACTCTAAATACTTTCTCTGTTACTCTAAATACTTTCTCTGTTCCTCTAAATACTTTCTCTGTTCCTCTAAATACTTTCTCTGTAACTCTAAATACTTTCTCTTCCTCTAAATACTTCTCTGTTCTCTAAATACTTCTCTAACTCTAAATACTTCTCTGTAACTCTAAATACTTTCTCTGTTCCTCTAAATACTTTCTCTGTTCCTCTAAATACTTTCTCTGTTCCACTAAATACTATCTCTGTTCCTCTAAATACTATCTCTGTAACTCTAAATACTTTCTCTGTAACTCTAAATACTTTCTCTGTTCCTCTAAATACTACTCTCTAACTCTAAATACTTTCTCTGTAACTCTAACTCTAAATACTTTCTCTGTAACTCTAAATACTTTCTCTGTTCCTCTAAATACTTTCTCTGTTCCTCTAAATACTTTCTCTGTAACTCTAAATACTCTCTCTGTAACTCTAAATACTTTCTCTGTTCCTCTAAATACTTTCTCTGTTCCTCTAAATACTTTCTCTGTTCCTCTAAATACTTTCTCTGTAACTCTAAATACTTTCTCTGTAACTCTAAATACTTTCTCTGTTCCTCTAAATGTAACTCTAAATACTTTCTCTGTAACTCTAAATACTTTCTCTGTAACTCTAAATACTTTCTCTGTTCCTCTAAATACTTTCTCTGTAACTCTAAATACTATCTCTGTTCCTCTAAATACTTTCTCTGTTCCTCTAAATACTTTCTCTGTAACTCTAAATACTATCTCTGTTCCTCTAAATACTTTCTCTGTTCCTCTAAATACTTTCTCTGTTCCTCTAAATACTTTCTCTGTAACTCTAAATACTTTCTCTGTAACTCTAAATACTTTCTCTGTAACTCTAAATACTTTCTCTGTAACTCTAAATACTATCTCTGTAACTCTAAATACTTTCTCTGTTCCTCTAAATACTTTCTCTGTAACTCTAAATACTTTCTCTGTAACTCTAAATACTTTCTCTGTAACTCTAAATACTTTCTCTGTAACTCTAAATACTTTCTCTGTAACTCTAAATACTTTCTCTGTAACTCTAAATACTTTCTCTGTAACTCTAAATACTATCTCTGTTCCTCTAAATACTTTCTCTGTAACTCTAAATACTTTCTCTGTTCCTCTAAATACTTTCTCTGTTCCTCTAAATACTTTCTCTGTTCCTCTAAATACTATCTCTGTTCCTCTAAATACTTTCTCTGTTCCTCTAAATACTTTCTCTGTTCCTCTAAATACTTTCTCTGTTCCTCTAAATACTTTCTCTGTAACTCTAAATACTTTCTCTGTAACTCTAAATACTTTCTCTGTAACTCTAAATACTTTCTCTGTAACTCTAAATACTTTCTCTGTAACTCTAAATACTTTCTCTGTTCCTCTAAATACTTTCTCTGTTCCTCTAAATACTTTCTCTGTAACTCTAAATACTCTAAATACTCTTCTCTGTAACTCTAAATACTTTCTCTGTAACTCTAAATACTTTCTCTGTAACTCTAAATACTTTCTCTGTAACTCTAAATACTTTCTCTGTTCCTCTAAATACTTTCTCTGTTCCTCTAAATACTTTCTCTGTAACTCTAAATACTATCTCTGTTCCTCTAAATACTTTCTCTGTAACTCTAAATACTTTCTCTGTAACTCTAAATACTTTCTCTGTAACTCTAAATACTTTCTCTGTAACTCTAAATACTTTCTCTGTAACTCTAAATACTTTCTCTGTTCCTCTAAATACTTTCTCTGTAACTCTAAATACTTTCTCTGTTCCTCTAAATACTTTCTCTATAACTCTAAATACTTTCTCTGTTCCTCTAAATACTTTCTCTTTCTCTGTAACTCTAAATACTTTCTCTGTAACTCTAAATACTTTCTCTGTAACTCTAAATACTTTCTCTGTAACTCTAAATACTTTCTCTGTTCCTCTAAATACTTTCTCTGTTCCTCTAAATACTTTCTCTGTTCCTCTAAATACTGTCTCTGTTCCTCTAAATACTTTCTCTGTTCCTCTAAATACTTTCTCTGTTCCTCTAAATACTTTCTCTGTAACTCTAAATACTTTCTCTGTTCCTCTAAATACTTTCTCTGTTCCTCTAAATACTTTCTCTGTTACTCTAAAAACTGTCTCTGTAACTCTAAATACTTTCTATGTTACTCTAAATATTTTCTCTGTTACTCTATATACTTTCTCTGTAACTCTAAATACTATCTCTGTAACTCTAAATACTATCTTTGTTCCTCTAAATACTTTCTCTGTTCCTCTAAATACTTTCTCTGTAACTCTAAATACTTTCTCTGTAACTCTAAATACTTTCTCTGTAACTCTAAATACTTTCTCTGTAACTCTAAATACTTTCTCTGTTCTCTCTAAATACTTTCTCTGTTCTCTAAATACTTCTCTGTTCTCTAAATACTTTCTCTGTAACTCTAAATACTTTCTCTGTAACTCTAAATACTATCTCTGTAACTCTAAATACTTTCTCTGTAACTCTACTTTCTCTGTAACTCTAAATACTTTCTCTGTTCCTCTAAATACTATCTCTGTTCCTCTAAATACTATCTCTGTTCCTCTAAATACTGTCTCTGTTCCTCTAAATACTGTCTCTGTTCCTCTAAATACTTTCTCTGTAACTCTAAATACTTTCTCTGTTCCTCTAAATACTTTCTCTGTTCCTCTAAATACTTTCTCTGTAACTCTAAATACTTTCTCTGTTCCTCTAAATACTTTCTCTGTAACTCTAAATACTTTCTCTGTTCCTCTAAATACTTTCTCTGTAACTCTAAATACTTTCTCTGTAACTCTAAATACTTTCTCTGTAACTCTAACTCTAAATACTACTCTTCTCTGTCTAAATACTTTCTCTAAATACTTTCTCTGTAACTCTAAATACTTTCTCTGTTCTTTCTCTAAATACTTTCTCTGTAACTCTAAACACTATCTCTGTAACTCTAAATACTTTCTCTGTAACTCTAAATACTTTCTCTGTAACTCTAAATACCATCTCTGTAACTCTAAATACTTTCTCTGTAACTCTAAATACTTTCTCTGTTCCTCTAAATACTTTCTCTCTTCCTCAAAATACTATCTCTGTAACTCTAAATACTTTCTCTGTTCCTTTATATACTTTCTCTGTTCCTCTAAATACTGTCTCTGTAACTCTAAATACTTTCTCTGTAACTCTAAATACTTTCTCTGTAACTCTAAATACTTTCTCTGTAACTCTAAATACTTTCTCTGTAACTCTAAATACTTTCTCTGTAACTCTAAATACTTTCTCTGTAACTCTAAATAATTTCTCTGTTCCTCTAAATACTTTCTCTGTTCCTCTAAATACTTTCTCTGTAACTCTAAATACTTTCTCTGTTCCTCTAAATACTTTCTCTGTAACTCTAAATACTTTCTCTGTTCCTCTAAATACTTTCTCTGTAACTCTAAATACTTTCTCTGTAACTCTAAATACTTTCTCTGTAACTCTAAATACTTTCTCTGTATCTCTAAATACTTTCTCTGTAACTCTAAATACTTTCTCTGTAACTCTAAATACTTTCTCTGTAACTCTAAATACTTTCTCTGTATCTCTAAATACTTTCTCTGTAACTTTAAATACTTTCTCTGTAACTCTAAATACTTTCTCTGTTCCTCTAAATACTTTCTCTGTTCCTCTAAATACTTTCTCTGTTCCTCTAAATACTTTCTCTGTTCCTCTAAATACTTTCTCTGTAACTCTAAATACTTTCTCTGTAACTCTAAATACTATCTCTGTAACTCTAAATACTTTCTCTGTAACTCTAAATACTTTCTCTGTAACTCTAAATACTTTCTCTGTAACTCTAAATACTTTCTCTGTAACTCTAAATACTTTCTCTGTAACTCTAAATACTTTCTCTGTATCTCTGTAACTCTAAATACTTTCTCTGTACCTCTAAATACTATCTCTGTAACTCTAAATACTTTTTCTGTAACTCTAAATACTTTCTCTGTTCCTCTAAATACTTTCTCTGTTCCTCTAAATACTTTCTCTGTAACTCTAAATACTTTCTCTGTAACTCTAAATACTTTCTCTGTAACTCTAAATACTTTCTCTGTTCCTCTAAATACTTTCTCTGTAACTCTAAATACTGTCTCTGTTCCTCTAAATACTTTCTCTGTTCCTGTCTCTGTAACTCTAAATACTTTCTCTGTAACTCTAAATACTATCTCTGTTCCTCTAAATACTTTCTCTGTTCCTCTAAATACTTTCTCTGTAACTCTAAATACTTTCTCTGTTCCTCTAAATACTCTAAATACTTTCTCTGTTCCTCTAAATACTTTCTCTGTTCCTCTAAATACTTTCTCTGTTCCTCTAAATACTTTCTCTGTAACTCTAAATACTTTCTCTGTAACTCTAAATACTTTCTCTGTAACTCTAAATACTTTCTCTGTAACTCTAAATACTTTCTCTGTAACTCTAAATACTTTCTCTGTAACTCTAAATACTTTCTCTGTAACTCTAAATACTTTCTCTGTAACTCTAAATACTTTCTCTGTAACTCTAAATACTTTCTCTGTAACTCTAAATACTTTCTCTGTAACTCTAAATACTCTAACTCTAAATACTTTCTCTGTAACTCTAAATACTTCTCTCTCTAAATACTTTCTCTAAATACTTTCTCTGTTCCTCTAAATACTTTCTCTGTTCCTCTAAATACTTTCTCTGTTCCTCTAAATACTTTCTCTGTAACTCTAAATACTTTCTCTGTAACTCTAAATACTGTCTCTGTTCCTCTAAATACTATCTCTGTAACTCTAAATACTATCTCTGTAACTCTAAATACTTTCTCTGTAACTCTAAATACTTTCTCTGTTCCTCTAAATACTTTCTCTGTAACTCTAAATACTTTCTCTGTAACTCTAAATACTTTCTCTGTAACTCTAAATACTTTCTCTGTAACTCTAAATACTTTCTCTGTTCCTCTAAATACTTTCTCTGTTCCTCTAAATACTTTCTCTGTTCCTCTAAATACTTTCTCTGTTACTCTAAATACTATCTCTGTAACTCTAAATACTTTCTCTGTAACTCTAAATACTATCTCTGTAACTCTAAATACTTTCTCTGTAACTCTAAATACTTTCTCTGTAACTCTAAATATTATCTCTGTTCCTCTAAATACTTTCTGTGTTCCTCTAAATACTCTCTCTATTCCTCTAAATACTTTCTCTGTAACTCTAAATACTTTCTCTGTAACTCTAAATACTTTCTCTGTAACTCTAAATACTTTCTCTGTAACTCTAAATACTTTCTCTGTAACTCTAAATACTTTCTCTGTAACTCTAAATACTATCTCTGTAACTCTATCTCTGTTCCTCTAAATACTTTCTCTGTAACTCTAAATACTATCTCTGTTCCTCTAAATACTTTCTCTGTAACTCTAAATACTTTCTCTGTTCCTCTAAATACTTTCTCTGTAACTCTAAATACTTTCTCTGTAACTCTAAATACTTTCTCTGTAACTCTAAATACTTTCTCTGTTCCTCTAAATACTTTCTCTGTTCCTCTAAATACTTTCTCTGTAACTCTAAATACTTTCTCTGTAACTCTCAATACTTTCTCTGTAACTCTAAATACTTTCTCTGTAACTCTAATTACTTTCTCTGTAACTCTAATTACTATCTCTGTTCCTTTAAATACTTTCTCTGTTCCTCTAAATACTTTCTCTGTAACTCTAAATACTTTCTCTGTAACTCTAAATACTTTCTCTGTAACTCTAAATACTTTCTCTGTTCCTCTAAATACTTTCTCTGTAACTCTAAATACTTTCTCTGTAACTCTAAATACTTTCTCTGTAACTCTAAATACTTTCTCTGTTACTCTAAATACTGTTCTCTCTAAATACTTTCTCTGTAACTCTAAATACTTTCTCTGTAACTCTAAATACTTTCTCTGTTCCTCTAAATACTTTCTCTGTTCCTCTAAATACTTTCTCTGTTCCTCTAAATACTTTCTCTGTTCCTCTAAATACTTTCTCTGTAACTCTAAATACTTTCTCTGTAACTCTAAATACTTTCTCTGTTCCTCTAAATACTTTCTCTGTAACTCTAAATACTTTCTCTGTAACTCTAAATACTTTCTCTGTAACTCTAAATACTTTCTCTGTTCCTCTAAATACTTTCTCTGTTCCTCTAAATACTTTCTCTGTTCCTCTAAATACTTTCTCTGTAACTCTAAATACTTTCTCTTTAACTCTAAATACTTTCTCTGTTCCTCTAAATACTTTCTCTGTTCCTCTAAATACTTTCTCTGTAACTCTAAATACTTTCTCTGTTCCTCTAAATACTTTCTCTGTAACTCTAAATACTATCTCTGTAACTCTAAATACTTTCTCTGTTCCTCTAAATACTTTCTCTGTTCCTCTAAATACTATCTCTGTTCCTCTAAATACTTTCTCTGTAACTCTAAATACTTTCTCTGTAACTCTAAATACTTTCTCTGTAACTCTAAATACTTTCTCTGTAACTCTAAATACTTTCTCTGTAACTCTAAATACTTTCTCTGTCTCCTCTAAATACTTCTCTGTTCCTCTAAATAAACTCTAAATACTTTCTCTGTTCCTCTAAATACTATCTCTGTAACTCTAAATACTTTCTCTGTTCCTCTAAATACTTTCTCTGTAACTCTAAATACTATCTATGTAACTCTAAATACTTTCTCTGTAACTCTAAATACTTTCTCTGTAACTCTAAATACTTTCTCTGTAACTCTAAATACTTTCTCTGTAACTCTAAATACTTTCTCTGTAACTCTAAATACTTTCTCTGTTCCTCTAAATACTTTCTCTGTAACTCTAAATACTTTCTCTGTTCCTCTAAATACTTTCTCTGTTCCTCTAAATACTTTCTCTGTAACTCTAAATACTTTCTCTGTTCCTCTAAATACTTTCTCTGTTCCTCTAAATACTATCTCTGTAACTCTAAATACTTTCTCTGTAACTCTAAATACTTTCTCTGTAACTCTAAATACTTTCTCTGTTCCTCTAAATACTTTCTCTGTAACTCTAAATACTTTCTCTGTAACTCTAAATACTTTCTCTGTTCCTCTAAATACTTTCTCTGTAACTCTAAATACTTTCTCTGTAACTCTTAATACTTTCTCTGTTCCTCTAAATACTTTCTCTGTTCCTCTAAATACTTTCTCTGTAACTCTAAATACTTTCTCTGTAACTCTAAATACTTTCTCTGTAACTCTAAATACTTTCTCTGTAACTCTAAATACTTTCTCTGTAACTCTAAATACTTTCTCTGTAACTCTAAATACTTTCTCTGTAACTCTAAATACTTTCTCTGTAACTCTAAATACTTTCTCTGTAACTCTAATTACTTTCCCTGTAACTCTAAATACTTTCTCTGTAACTCTCAATACTTTCTCTGTAACTCTAAATACTTTCTCTGTAACTCTAATTACTTTCTCTGTACTTTCTCTGTTCCTCTAAATACTATCTCTGTTCCTCTAAATACTTTCTCTGTAACTCTAAATACTTTCTCTGTAACTCTAAATACTGTCTCTGTAACTCTAAATACTTTCTCTGTTCCTCTAAATACTTTCTCTGTTCCTCTAAATACTTTCTCTGTAACTCTAAATACTTTCTCTGTAACTCTAAATACTTTCTCTGTAACTCTAAATACTTTCTCTGTAACTCTAAATACTTTCTCTGTTCCTCTAAATACTTTTTACTCTGTTCTCTAATTACTTTCTCTGTAACTCTAAAGCATTTCTCTGTAACTCTAAATACTGTCTCTGTACCTCTAAATACTTTCTCTGTAACTCTAAATACTTTCTTTCTCTGTAACTCTAAATACTTTCTCTGTAACTCTAAATACTTTCTCTGTTCCTCTAAATACTTTCTCTGTAACTCTAAATACTTTCTCTGTTCCTCTAAATACTATCTCTGTAACTCTAAATACTTTCTCTGTTCCTCTAAATACTTTCTCTGTAACTCTAAATACTTTCTCTGTTCCTCTAAATACTTTCTCTGTTCCTCTAAATACTTTCTCTGTAACTCTAAATACTTTCTCTGTAACTCTAAATACTTTCTCTGTTCCTCTAAATACTATCTCTGTTCCTCTAAATACTTTCTCTGTAACTCTAAATACTTTCTCTGTTACTCTAAATACTTTCTCTGTAACTCTAAATACTTTCTCTGTTCCTCTAAATACTTTCTCTGTAACTCTAAATACTCTTTCTCTGTTCCTCTAAATACTGTCTCTGTAACTCTAAATACTTTCTCTGTAACTCTAAATACTATCTCTGTAACTCTAAATACTTTCTCTGTTCCTCTAAATACTTTCTCTGTAACTGTAACTCTAAATACTTTCTCTGTAACTCTAAATACTTTCTCTGTAACTCTAAATACTTTCTCTGTTCCTCTAAATACTTTCTCTGTTCCTCTAAATACTTTCTCTGTTCCTCTAAATACTTTCTCTGTTCCTCTAAATACTATCTCTGTAACTCTAAATACTTTCTCTGTAACTCTAAATACTTTCTCTGTAACTCTAAATACTTTCTCTGTTCCTCTAAATACTTTCTCTGTTCCTCTAAATACTTTCTCTGTAACTCTAAATACTTTCTCTGTAACTCTAAATACTGTCTCTGTAACTCTAAATACTTTCTCTGTAACTCTAAATACTTTCTCTGTATCTCTAAATACTTTCTCTGTAACTCTAAATACTTTCTCTGTAACTCTAAATACTATCTCTGTAACTCTAAATACTTTCTCTGTAACTCTAAATACTTTCTCTGTTCCTCTAAATCCTTTCTCTGTAACTCTTAATACTATCTCTGTAACTCTAAATACTTTCTCTGTAACTCTAAATACTATCTCTGTTCCTCTAAATACTTTCTCTTTTCCTCTAAATACTTTCTCTGTAACTCTAAATACTTTCTCTGTTACTCTAAATACTTTCTCTGTAACTCTAAATACTATCTCTGTAACTCTAAATACTATCTCTGTAACTCTAAATACTTTCTCTGTAACTCTCTGTAACTCTAAATACTTTCTCTGTAACTCTAAATACTTCTCTCTCTAAATACTTTCTCTGTAACTCTAAATACTTTCTCTGTAACTCTAAATACTTTCTCTGTTAACTCTAAATACTTTCTCTGTAACTCTAAATACTTTCCTCTAAATACTTTCTCTGTAACTCTAAATACTTTCTCTGTAACTCTAAATACTTCTCTCTCTAAATAACTCTAAATACTTTCTCTAAATACTAAATACTTTCTCTGTAACTCTAAATACTTTCTCTATAACTCTAAATACTTCTCTAAATACTATCTCTGTAACTCTAAATACTTTCTCTGTAACTCTAAATACTTTCTCTGTTCCTCTAAATACTTTCTCTGTTCCTCTAAATACTATCTCTGTAACTCTAAATACTGTCTCTGTAACTCTAAATACTTTCTCTGTAACTCTAAACACTGTCTCTGTTCCTCTAAATACTTTCTCTGTAACTCTAAATACTTTCTCTGTAACTCTAAATACTGTCTCTATAACTCTAAATACTGTCTCTGTTCCTCTAAATACTATCTCTGTAACTCTAAATACTTTCTCTGTAACTCTAAATACTTTCTCTGTTCCTCTAAATACTATCTCTGTAACTCTAAATACTTTCTCTGTAACTCTAAATACTTTCTCTGTAACTCTAAATACTATCTCTGTTCCTCTAAATACTTCTCTGTTAACTCTAAATACTTTCTCTGTAACTCTAAATACTTTCTCTGTAACTCTAAATACTTTCTCTGTTCCTCTAAATACTTTCTCTGTTCCTCTAAATACTTTCTCTGTTACTCTAAATACTTTCTCTGTAACTCTAAATACTTTCTCTGTAACTCTAAATACTTTCTCTGTAACTCTAAATACTTTCTCTGTAACTCTAAATACTTTCTCTGTTCCTCTAAATACTTTCTCTGTTCCTCTAAATACTTTCTCTGTAACTCTAAATACTATCTCTGTAACTCTAAATACTTTCTCTGTTCCTCTAAATACTTTCTCTGTTCCTCTAAATACTTTCTCTGTAACTCTAAATACTTTCTCTGTAACTCTAAATACTTTCTCTGTTCCTCTAAATACTTTCTCTGTAACTCTAAATACTTTCTCTGTAACTCTAAATACTTTCTCTGTTACTCTAAATACTTTCTCTGTAACTCTAAATACTTTCTCTCTAAATACTTTCTCTGTAACTCTAAATACTTTCTCTGTAACTCTAAATACTTTCTCTGTAACTCTAAATACTTTCTCTGTTCCTCTAAATACTATCTCTGTAACTCTAAATACTTTCTCTGTAACTCTAAATACTTTCTCTGTTCCTCTAAATACTTTCTCTGTAACTCTAAATACTATCTCTGTAACTCTAAATACTTTCTCTGTTCCTCTAAATACTTTCTCTGTAACTCTAAATACTTTCTCTGTAACTCTAAATACTTTCTCTGTAACTCTAAATACTGTCTCTGTTCCTCTAAATACTTTCTCTGTTCCTCTAAATACTTTCTCTGTAACTCTAAATACTATCTCTGTAACTCTAAATACTTTCTCTGTTCCTCTAAATACTTTCTCTGTTCCTCTAAATACTTTCTCTGTAACTCTAAATACTTTCTCTGTAACTCTAAATACTTTCTCTGTAACTCTAAATACTTTCTCTGTTCCTCTAAATACTTTCTCTGTAACTCTAAATACTTTCTCTGTAACTCTAAATACTATCTCTGTTCCTCTAAATACTATCTCTGTTCCTCTAAATACTTTCTCTGTTCCTCTAAATACTTTCTCTGTAACTCTAAATACTTTCTCTGTAACTCTAAATTAAACAAAATAAGACCGACCACTAATTACGTATAAATACTGAAGTGACAAAGAAATCACTTACTTCTGACTCCAGCTGGACTGAGGTGAGGCTCCTGTGACAGACACAGTGTGCAGAGGGAACTTTCAAACAATGAACTTTTAACACATTTAAATAAAGAGGAAACTGAAAAATAAATTATCATGCATCAAAAAAGGAATACTTATCTCTAATATCTTAAATGAATTATCCATCCATGGCAAAAAATAAATTTTAAAAAACAAATAATAACTTTACTGCAAATGAAAAAGAACTACATAAACTACCATCTACAGAATACGAGAAAGTCGCAATTCTTTACCATCGACTCCAGACAGGAGAAAGTCGCCATTCTTTACCATCGACTCCAGACATGAGAAAGTTCCCATTCTTACCATCCACTCCAGACAGGAGATAGTTGGCATTCTTTACCTTCCACTCCAAACAGGAGAAAGTCGCCATTCTTACTATCCACTCTAGACAGGTGAAAGTCGCTATTCTTTACCATCCACTCCAAACAGGAGAAAGTAGCCATTCTTTACCATTCATTTCAAATGGGAGAAAGTCGCCATTCTTTACCATCCACTCCAAACAGGAGAAAGTCGCCATTCTTACTATCCACTCCAAACAGGAGAAATTTGTCATTCTTACTATCCACTCCAACAGGAGAAAGTCACCATTCTTACTATCCACTCCAAACAGGAGAAAGTCGCCATTCTTACTATCCACTCCAAACAGGAGAAAGTCACCATTCTTACCATCCACTTCGCACAGGAAAAAGTCGTCCTTCTTTACCATGATCCATTCCAAAGAGGAAAAAGACGCAATTCTTTACTATCCACTCCAAACAGGAGAAAGTCGCCATTCTTACTATCCACTCCAAACAGGAGAAAGTCGTCATTCTTTACCATCCACTCCAGCCAGGAGGAAGTCGTCCTTCTTTACCATGATCCATTCCAAAGAGGAAAAAGACGCAATTCTTTACTATCCACTCCAAACAGGAGAAAGTCGCCATTCTTACTATCTACTCCAAACAGCAGAAAGTTGCCATTCTTGCTATCCACTCCAAACAGGAAAAAGTGCCATTCTTACTATCCACTCCAAACAGGAGAAAGTCGCCATTCTTACCATCCACTCCAGACAGGAGAAAGTCACTATTCTTTACACTGATCTACCAGGGGGTTTAACCAATCAAAAAGGACCAAGGTGACTAAACAGACCTCCCACTAACCAAACCCTTCTTAACTGGAAAGTTTTAAAGAACTTTATAAAATTGAAGAACTTTTGAACCTTTTATTTATTTTTTTTATTCTATTTTTATTATTTAGTTAAACGAGAGCTAAGGCGATATATTCTTATAAATGCTATGTTTAAATAGTGGTGTGTGTATAACATGTATAAAATAAAAACATAGCAATCATAAGAATAACACTTAAACTGAAGTTTTTTAAAATAGTGTTAGGAAAAATCTTTAACAATCGATACACCTATTTAGTGGAAAATTTTGTCGCCTCTTACGACAAGCCCCTATTAGGCTGGGGACCTATTCTCTAAAGCCCCCGATCCACCAGGGGGTTTAACCAATCAAAAAGGACCAAGGTAACTAAACAGACCTCCCACTAACCCAAACACTTCTTTTAAATTAATGAAAAATTTTAAAGAACTTTATAAAATTGAAGAACTTTTGAATCCTTTATTTATTTTTTTATCATTTAAGTTTCATTATTTTATTAATAATCGGTTAATAATAAAATTTTGTTTCTTTTTCTATTTAAAGCTAACATAACGCTGTTTTAATTGTAACGAAAAAACACTACTCTACTCAAGTCAAGATTTAAATATTCATTTTTTATTCATTTTATTTTTATTATTTAGTTTTTAAGAGAGCTATGGCGATATAAACTTATGAATGCTATGTTTAAATAGTGGTGTGTGTATAATGTGTATAAAATAAAAACATAGCATACATAAGAATAACAGTTAAACTGAAGTTTTTTAAAATAGTGTTAGGAAAAATCTTTAACAATCGATTCATCTATTTAGTGGAAAATTTTGTCGCCTCTTACGACAAGCCCCTATTAGGCTGGGAACCTATTCTCTAAAGCCCCCGATCAACCAGGGGGTTTAACCAACTAAAAAGGACCAAGGGAACTAAACAGACCTCCCACTAACCCAACCCTTCATTTAAATTAATGGAAAATTTTAAAGAACTTTATAAAATTGAAGAACTTTTGAATCCTTTTATTATTTTTTTATCATTTAAGTTTCATTATTTTATTAATAATCGGTTAATAATAAAATTTTGTTTCTTTTTCTATTTAAAGCTAACAAAACGCTGTTTTAGTTGTAACGAAAACACTACTCTACTCAAGTCAAGATTTAAATATTCATTTTTTATTCATTTTATTTTTATTATTTAGTTTTTAAGAGAGCTATGGCGATATAAACTTATGAATGCTATGTTTAAATAGTGGTGTGTGTATAATGTGTATAAAATAAAAACATAGCATACATAAGAATAACACTTAAATTGAAGTTGTTTAATTTAAGAAAATCTTTAACGATACCCCTATTTAGTGGAAAATTTTGTCGCCTCTTACAACAAGCCCCTATTAGGCTGGGAACCTATTCTCTAACTGGACTGACCTGACTGGACTCATAGTTGCCATTCTTACTATTCACTCCAGACAGGAGAAAGTCCCCATTCTTTACTATCCACTCCAGACAGGAGAAAGTCGCCATTCTTTACCATCCACTCCAAACAGGAGAAAGTCGCCATTCTTACCATCCACTCCAAACAGGAGAAAGTTGCCATTCTTACTATCCACTCCAAACAGGAGAAAGTGCCATTCTTACTATCCACTCCAGACAGGAGAAAGTTGCCATTCTTACTATCCACTCCAAACAGGAGAAAGTCGCCATTCTTACTATCCACTCCAAACAGGAGAAAGTGCCATTCTTACTATCCACTCCAAACAGGAGAAAGTCGCCATTCTTACTATCCACTCCAAACAGGAGAAAGTCGCCATTCTTACTATCCACTCCAGACAGGAGAAAGTTGCCATTCTCACTATCCACTCCAAACAGGAGAAAGTCGCCATTCTTAACCATCCACTCCAAACAGGAAAAAGTCGCCATTCTTACTATCCACTCCAAACAGGAGAAAGAAGCCATTCTATCTGACTGACTGACTGACTGACTTACTGATTTACCCTCTGGTGGTGGCTGATCCTGGGGAATCACTTCCAGCGGAGGCCAGCATCGAAATGGAAGCCAGGAAGGATGACCTCCAGCAGCCAGAGGAGATAGCGATACCATCTCCCAGGCCCATGCAAGACCATGATCTTTCTGAGAGGGAGCTATTACAAACTGAGAGGATGGCACTGCCATCCCTTCCGTTTGTTCAAGCTCCATCTCTGGAAGATCAATCACAGGCTTGGGAGCTGGCGCTGCAATCCCCTCATCCTGTACAGGATCCTCCTGAGGGTGAACTATCACAGACTGACAAGATGGCGATGCCACCTCTTCAGTTTGTTCAAGCTCCTCCTCAGGAAGATCAAGAGCAGGCTGTGAAGAAGGCAGTGCCATGTCCTCTGTCTCTTGGAGAGCATCTCCAGCCCCCACC
Source organism: Saccostrea cuccullata (assembly GCF_032062105.1). NCBI lineage: Eukaryota > Metazoa > Mollusca > Bivalvia > Ostreida > Ostreidae > Saccostrea > Saccostrea cuccullata. Next base: position 95,383 of record NW_026938337.1, read on the forward strand.
CTCTGCTGCCTGATGGACTGTCGCACCTAAAAGATAAAAAGAATAATTGTTAGAAAAGGACTGGAAAACCATATTTTTATATACCTTGAGGTTTGAAATACATTGTGGGACGTGGGGACTGGTCATTTAGATAAGAAGATAAAAATTTAAAATCCCATGTAAAATCAGGTGCTATTAAAAAAATCCCTCTCTGCTCATTAGAGCTAAAACAAATGCTCCAACATTCGCGAATGAATAGTTTTTCACGAAAATTCAAAGGGAAAATTTGTATTTGAATATTTTGTCAATGTTTAATACCCTTATTTCATGCAAGGAATTTTGTAGGCCTATCCTTTAGGTTTTTGATCAGGTATAAAAAAAAAAGGAGCAAACGGAAGCATTTACATGCATAGGGCAGGTAGTAAACTTTATTCGCATGGTACTCAAACTGGCCTGATAATATAAAAGGCATGACGTCAAATTAATTAATCATCTTCAAGCCAAACATTCATTAATGTTAATGTATCTCTGATTTAATTTAAATATTTAACATTGACTGACTGATGATTATCAAAAGTAATAACAGATTTAAATTGTGCGGAGAAATATATTCTGGATCAACATACAGAATCCATTGTTCATATTTATAGTTAATAATTAATTTCAGAAAGCATATATAAACAAGAGGCCCACGGGCCTTATAGGTCACCTGAGTATTGTGCAACAACTTTCAAACAATTAAATTTGGTTCATGTTATAAACCAGAGACCATGGAATTCGCAATTCACAATTTTGAAAGGGGTACCATTGCTTATAATAATTTAGACTTAGCATGCTAACTCTATTTACTTAATACCCAAAGGTAGATCTGAGTACAATTAAGAGAAAATGGCCCTTCATTTGAACAAACTTAAATCCCCTTCAACCAATGATACTTTGTGGTACGTTTGGTTGAAATTGGCCCAGTGTTTCTTGAGAAAAAGATGAAAATGTGAAAAGTTTACGACGACAGACAATGGGCAAATTTTGATTAAGAAAGCCTTTGGCTCAGGTGAGCTAACAAGCAAGCATGAAGAATTCATCAGCTTATAGGCCAGAGATCAACTATATGGTGAGCTGACACCATTAATTTTATTGCGAAACAAACTTATAAAAGATTATTTTTGGCAGGGCTGACAACTTCCACTAGCAGTCAGCCCTGCATGTCTGGATGTAAGACCATGCAATCTTGGCTTAGGCCTAGAAAATAAATATGTTTGTTTCCCCTTTCTGGACCAACCCTAATTTATAGTGCCGACCCTAACTTTTCCACATGAGTTTCAGCTTTTCTGGCCCAGTGGTTCTTGAGAAGATTTTCAAAGATTTTTCCGATATATTTCTATGTAAAAATTTGATTCCCTATTGTGGCCCTGCCCTACCCCCTGGGGTTATGATTTGAACAATTTAGAATCTACACTATTCCAGGATGCTTCCACATGAGTTTCAGCCTTATTGAAACAGTGGTTCTTGAGAAGAAGATTTTCAAAGATTTTTCCTATATATTTCTATGTAAAACTTTGATTCCCTATTGTGGCCCCGCCCTACCCCCGGGGGTCATGATTTGAACAATTTAGAATCTACACTTTCCCAGGATGCTTCCACATCAGTTTCAGCTTTTCTGGCCCAATGGTTCCTGACAAGAAAATTTTTAAAGATTTTTCCTATACATTTCTATGTAAAACTTTGATTCCCCATTGTGGCCCGCCCAACCCCCGGGGGTCATGATTTGAACAATTTAGAATCTACACTATCCTATGGTGTCTCCACATAAGTTTCAATCTTATTGGCCCAGTGGTTCTTGAGAAAAATTTTTGATGACACCACCTTATTTTCTTATTTTTTTCTTTTCTTGATTATCTCCCCTTGCGAGGGGATATGTCCCTTCATTTTAACAATTTAAATTCCCCTTCACCCAATTATGCTTTGTACCAAAATTGGTCGAAATTGGCTTAGTGGTTCTTGAGAAGAAGACATCTACACAATGTGTATTAATTATCTGCAAAGTTTGACGAGATTCTGTGCAGAGGTTTATGAGGATTTGGGCTGACAAACTGTTCATCTCTATATTCAAGGTATGGCCAAACGCTTAAGTGAAAACGTGCGAAAAGTCACGGAAAAAATAATGGAATCGGAATTTCCTGGTAATATGCACATCTACACAATGTGTCCTAAATATCTACAAAGTTTTACGAAATTCTGTGCAGTGGTTTATGAAGAGTTGCGCTGACAAACTGTTCATCTCTATGTAAAAGGTATGGCCAAATGCCTTAGATAAAAAAGTGCGGAAATTCTTATAAAAAATAATGGAATCTGAATTTCCTGTTAATTTGCACATCTACATATGGTGTCCTAAATATCTGCAAAGTTTGATGAGATTCTAAGCAGCGGTTTATGAGGAGTTGCGCTGACAAACTGTTCATCTCTTTATTCAAGGTACGACCAAATGCCTAAGTTAAAAAGTGCGGAAATTCCCGGAAAAAATAATGGAATCAGAATTTCCTGGTAATATGCACATCTACACAATGTGTCCTAAATATCTGCAAAGTTTGATGAAATTCTGTGCAGTGGTTTATGAAGAGTTGCGCTGACAAACTGTTCATCTCTATGTAAAAGGTATGGCCAAATGCCTTAGATAAAAAGTGCAGAAATTCTCGTAAAAAATAATGGAATCTGAATTTCCTGGTAATTTGCACATCTACATATTGTGTCCTAAATATCTGCAAAGTTTGATGAGATTCTGTGCAGCGGTTTATGAGGAGTTGCGCTGACAAACTGTTCATCTCTTTATTCAAGGTACGACCAAATGCCAAAGTTAAAAAGTGCGGAAATTCCCGGAAAAAATAATGGAATCAGAATTTCCTGGTAATAAGCACATCTACACAATGTGTCCTAAATATCTGCAAAGTTTGACGAAATTCTGTGCAGTAGTTTATGAGGAATTGTGCTGACAAAAAAAGAGGACTGACTAACTGACGGGTCAAAAACATTATACCTCCTGCAATTAGTTGCGTGGGGTATAAAAATTCCCTATTTAATGTATTTCTGTGCAATGCATTACATGATCACAAAGTAATGCTAGTAATGTGTAATGCCCAAAAATTTGCATTGCATGTAATGGTAATTAATGTAATGCATTACTTCATAAAATCCAGTGTAATGCTGGCATATTATATAGCATTACACAGCATTGTTTTGTAAAATAAGTACCTATTTTAAGAAATTGAAATGGACTTGGATGATGGAAATTATTGTTTAGGTTATTTATTTATTTTTTTAATTCTTTTTTTGGCAAATGATGCTATTGAATAAAAATGTTAAGTTACCTATTTAGATAACATTTCTATATCTATTTAAATACACCTTTAATTCTGTTGAAAGTCCACCTACCTTACAATGAAGTTTTCAAATTTATTTCAGATTAGAATTATATAAAAAAGTTTTAAAAGATTTTTTTTAACAAGATCACTTACGAGATACACTAATTAATGTACACTGTAAACTGATAAATGCATGGTTCCTTTTGAATAGCTAGAGTGTCGATCATCAAAACACACTAGGATTCTGGTTTATGTAGCAATGAAAACAATGCATTATTTGGAGAAGTGCTCCAAATTACCAATCCTTTTCTCCTGACTGTGTTTATAAAAACATTAATTGTGCTGATCGATTTATCTTGTACTGACCATGAAAAATTCATTGTACCAAAGAAAATAGAAGCCATGCAGGTACAGTCCCTGAAACGTTCTACTTTCCCACCTGAACGGTGAGCGAACGCTGAACGAACGGTGAACGAACGCAGAGCGAACGGTGAACGAACGGTGAACGAACGGTGTGTGAACGCTGAACGCAACTTGGTGAACGATGTGTGAACGGAGAACGGTGAGTGAACGCAGAACGCGAACGGAGTGCAAACGGTGAACGAACGGTGAACCCAAGATGAACGATTTATTCGGAATGCATCAGATTTTTTCCTTGCATTTAAATCATTCTGTTATATTCTAATGTTAGATGCTAAAATATAAATAAACAATAAATAAATAAGTGAATAAATAATTAAAACATTTTTTCTGCACATACGTTTGATGTTTTAAATCAATATTTTAATAACACGATTTTTATTGCCGTAAAACATGTGTGTTTGTTACCGAATACCTGTCGTATAAAAGATAAAATTAATTTACTAATAAAATAAATCTGCTTATTCTTTTGACTATTAAAACAATGTGGACTTCAGAAGAGAAAACCACTATACTTACAGAATGAATTATTAGATTAAAACTACATAATATATATATATTTCGATGTCACGGCGATTCCGTGTAAAATACTGATTTTTTTTTTATTACTTTTTTTTGGACATGTTTGTTGACATATTGCACCATTCACTCGTATTAAAAAAAATTATGCAATGATATTATATATTTATTAGTTATTTTTATTTTGTCTGGTTAATTTCTAAGCTAAGTTTTAAATGCAAATGTATATCTGAAGACATTTCCCGACAATGATTATACTCGGACAAGATAATGGATAGAAGCATTCAAATTATTTGTAATAGATTAGAATTACAGAACCAAATCAATAATAAATATGTTGTCATAGTTTTTATTTAACATGACAAATGTAATAGCGAAAGACACTTGAGAGAGAGAGAGAGAGAGAGAGAGGTTTGTTGCATCGAATAAAAATTCATATATTAATTTTTTTTCTAATATTCCAGGCGTTCAAAGTAATCATTTTTTTTATTAACAAATCCATTTTACAGTAAGCATCATTTTTTTCCTTCTAGTTCAAATGATTCACTCAATTTAGTGCACGTGCTTGTCCTGTCAATCAAAATAATTCGACACAATGGAGGTGTTTAAATCTCGCTTCACCGAACATGCCGAAGCCAGAGTCACTTCGTATTCCCGAGAAGTTTTAACATTTTGTTTACATCATTTTTTAATTTGATTTTCGCTTTTCTACGGAAAAAATGAATAAATAATTGCAATACATGTATATACCTGGAAGGATTAAGTTTGAAATTGAATTTCAAACATAATCCCTGCCAAATCAAAAAACCACTGTGGGCACATGTATGTATATATGTATATAATGACTGTTTTGATGTTTGTATAAAGAATAATTTTTTCTGTGTTACATGTACAATACACATTGAATATTAATTAATATATACTGAAAATACTAACTAAAAATTTGATTTCGGAAGAAAGGGTGCTGGGGGGGGGGGGGGGGCTGTTAAGCATACAGAATGGCAAACGTATATTTAGTTACTTGAAGGAAGGTTTTTTTCCTTTGTAATGCACACTTTATTTACATGATGTAGAACCAAAAATTCTATTGTATTAAATTTTCAACAGTTTGTCTTTTCTAAAATTTAGAATCACACTAACAATTTAATTCGCTCTACAAATATTTAATTAACTGAATATCTGTAGTACAATTCATAATTCTCAGACATATATATAGTTCTAGCATGTTTGTGTTTATTTTTTCTTTAAAAACTTGTTAGACATATTTTTTTGTGTATTCTTGTCTTGTAAAATTATTATTCATCTATTAACGATTTTTTGTCGTCTTTTATATTATAACGAAATGCCGCGCTTTAAGTATTTGTTTAGTGACATTGCCCTTATTCAAATTTAATATTTTAGCATCGTTCTACTTACATGTATGTTCTTAATGTATTTTTTTCCAGGGAAAAATGGATAAAGTAACAGCTAAGTTATAATAATAGAAATATAAATACATTGTATAGTAGATACTTTTTGCAATTGATGAAATTATTATTCTTCAAACACTATCTTAGTTATTTAATTAAAAACGTGTAAATCCTTACCATCAAAAAGATAAGTCCTTTCACTTCGAAGTTCCGAATGACAATAAAGACTGAACGATAAGTGAACGGTGAACGCAAACAAAACGGAACGAAGAGCGAACGGTGAACGTTTTGTGAACGGTGAACGCAAGCGCACGGTAAACGGTGAACGCAAAACTGTTAATGGAGAGCGAACGGTGAACGCACGCTGAACGAACGGTGAACGAACGGTGAGCGAACGGAAAAATGGGAAAGTAGAACGTTTCAGGGACTGTATTCCCTGCTTCATTGTGATTCACAGATCAAAATGTACACCCGGGCCTGTCTACTTTTTCAAAAAGTTTGTCAATGCATTTTTTTTATAAGCTAGGTACTAATCAAAATACCCTATATGCTTTATTATAAATTAGATATTTAAGGCAGGGGATAACAGTGGTTAAAGTGCCCAAAAAGTTATATTACTTAATGACTTCAATAGTTACACAAAAATGGATATTGTACATGCATGTGTTATAAAACTGACAATTCAGAACTTTGAACTTTCGTTGATTGTAAGTTAGTGACATTGTAATTATATACAAAATCTTGAAATCAAATTTGAGTTATAATTTATCATGTTTAGTTTTGAATGGGGTGGATACATACTTATGACAAAAAATATTGTAAAAATTCTATTTTTGATACCCCCCAAAAGTAATGGTAATGGTAATGCATTACTTTACTTAAGTAATGGTAATGTAATGCATTACTTTAAGAAAATAATGTAATGGTAATGGTAATTTAATGCCAAAATTGTTGAAGTAATGGTAATGGTAATGCATTACTTTCAATGTAATTTGCCCCAAGCCTGGTATCCATATATCAAATTTGAAAAGAATATGTGCATAAATGTTTCTGAGAAAATGAACGGATGTCAATGAGGACAGAATAATGGAATCATTTAATGGCAGAGGATGAAAATTTGGACTAGAAATCTTGGATTTGTAAGCCTAATATCAACTAAGAAATGTAGACTGTGTGTTATGAAATACTTACCGGGAAGTCCATCACGTAGTCGGCGTGCCAGGCAGGGCGACGCCGAATCCTCGAAGACCGTCGAAGCTCCATCTAAATAACAACAAGAAAACTCAATCAGTATACACAACACAGTTTATATTTTACTTGATTTTTATGATAATTAAGTCACTAACAGATACAAGGTATTTCTCTGTGTGACATTGTCAGATTACAGGTCATATTCCCAGTCAAAATTTTAAAATTTTAAATCATATAATGATAACAACAAGAAAACTCATTCATTATACAAATAAACACAACACAGTTATTTTCCTTGATTTTTTAAAATAAGTCACTACAAGAGGATTTTTTCTGGTTGAGGTTAAGGTAATATTATACACTTCCCAATCTCATTCATATTTTTCACAATCAAAGCATAAGTGTTTATATACATGTATAATGTACAAACTGTATTAAGAGAAGCGCCCTGTCATCATATAGCCACTTTGGCGCATTGACATTGATGCGATAATTCAGGAAACCCTAAGAAATCATATATAAATACAATATACAGCACAGAACTGTGTTGCGCTAATTCAAAAATATGCCAACAATTCAATACAGGTGATTAGGCTTAATCTTGAACACACCAATACACAAAACCCTGGGGATCATAATTTGAAGATATCAGAATCAACTCTACCAGAAGATATTTATCTGTTTGTCCCCCAAAACTGTAACCTTGGCTATATAACTTTTGAGTGGATACATGGGTCTATGGTTTTTCATATTTCACAGCAATATGATCTTTGAAACAAGAGGCCCAGGGGCCACAGCGCTCACCTGAGCACATCGGGCTTGAATTTACTCCCCCCTTCCAGGCGTTCATCATTTGAACTAACTAGAATCTACACTACCTGAGGATGATTCCATATAAATACCCTGGGTATCACTAATCATAGCTTTGAAGTACTTGAAAAGAAGATTTTAAAAGGTTTCCCTATATATCCCTATCAGGGGTCGACACTAACTTTTAAACCATAATTGACAGCAGGGCCAGCCATTTCTAATTTCTACTAGCCCTGTTCATGTATTGCTTGTCCCACAGCCGAAGGCTGGTGGCCAAGTCGCGAAGCGACGAGGGGGGCAGGTGCGGGAGGGGGTTTCCCCCTCCTGCTGGTGGGGGTACGGGAAATTTTGAAAATAGAGATGCCAAATCCTGCATTCTGGCTGTATTTTGGGTAAAAATTATATGTCATCCTATGATTGTACCTTAGACATTTTTCTATTCGAAGAAGTACACATATACCCTAAAATCTTGAAAATAAGCCGCGGCTTATTTTAAGTTTTGGTAAGAAAGTGGGGGCTTATTTTCAAGACTGGCTTATTTTCAAATTACGGCTTATTACCAAAGCAAAAAACTGGTAAGAGAAGAGAGCATTATTGTATTCATTGGCGTTTCCCTGTGTACCTTCTTTAGGTTCGTCTACTTTATATTTTGAGAATGCCGAACCCGAAAAGTTAATTTCTTTGTATACAGCAAATGAATTTACATGAAATATAAACTTGTTTCAAAAAAGTAACTAGAACTGTCCAAACGGGACGAAATACCCCCCGCTGGGTTTTTCAGAAGTAAGTTTTTCCATAATAAAGAAATGTATCAAAATCAAAAATTATGAAATTTTTTATTCAAGTGACCTGGAACTTACCCAAATAACCTTGGGTCAAGGTCATGACACACCCTTGGGTCATGGGCAATCTTTCAGTGAAATGAGAACCTACCAAATTTATCCATAAGAAAGATATGGACCGGACACAAATTATGAAATTTTTCTTCCAGTAACCTTGAACTTCCCAAAATGACCTTGGGTCAAGGTCATGACACACCCATGGGTCATGGGCAATCTTTGTGTGAAATAAAAACCTACCAAGTTTATCCATAAGAAAGATATGGACCAGACATGAATTATGAAATTATTCTACCAGTGACCTTAAACTTCCCCAAATGACCCTGGGTCAAGGTCATGACACACCCTTGTGTCATGGGCAATCTTTGTGTGAAATGAGAACCTACCAAGTTTATGCATAAGAAAGATATGTACCGGACACAAATTGTGAAATTTTTCTACCAGTGACCTTGAACTTCCCAAATGACCTTGGTTCAAGGATATAACACACCCATAGGTCATGAGCAATCTTTGTGTGAAATGAGAACCTACCAAGTTTATCCATAAGAAAGATATGGACCGGACACAAATTATGAAATTTTTCTTCCAGTGACCTTGAACTTCCCAAAATGACCTTGTGTCAAGGTCATGACACACCCTTGGGTCATGGGCAAACTTTGTGTGAAATGAGAACCTACTAAGTTTATGCATAAGAAAGATATGAACCGGACAGGGAATATAAAAATTTTTCTTCAAGTGACCTTGAACTTTCCCAAATGACCTTAGGTCAAGGTCATGACACATCTCCGTGTCATTGGCAATCTTTATGTGAAATGAGAACCTACCAAGTGTATCTATAAAAGATATGTATCAAACATGATTTATGAACATTTTCTTCCAGTGACCTTGAACTTTCCCAAATGACCTTGGGTCAAGGTCGTGACACAGCCTTGGGTCATGGGCAATCTTTGTGTGAAATGAGAACCTACCAAGTTTATCCATAAGAAAGATATGGACCGGACACGAATTATGAAATTTTTCTTCCAGTAACCTTGAACTTCCCCGAATGACCTTGGGTCAAGGTCATGACACACCCTTAGGTCATGAGCAATCTTAGTGTGGAGTAGTAGATTCTAATGTCCCTTTGTAAGAAAGATATGGACCGGACACGATAGCACAGACAGACGGACAGACGGACAGACAGACAGACGGACAAGGTGATTCCTATATACCCCCCCAAACTTCGTTTGCGGGGGGTATAAAAATAATATATAAGATATTCGCTTGTAATTGAATCACTTGATAAATTTATCAAACAAACACATATTTATTTAAACAACTCAATTATACAGTACATTGAAATGTATAATTACTACCAAGCCCTGCCGATCAGCAGTTTCTTGCCTTGGGCATAATTACCTGACTGTTAAATGTTTTACAAACAAAAACTTCCTTTTATCCATTTACATATTTAATTTTAACAACTTTAAACACATCGTTAACTTGAACAGGTATAGATGATGATATATAATTATTGTTCTGACAATTTCATGAAAAATTTCACCATTTTAGCTGGTTTCGCAATTATTTTTTTTAAGCCAGCGTAACATGATAACTGGTAAAAAAATTTAAATTTATGAACAACCCTTTATTAGTAAAATCGTCAAAATTTTCACACGTCAAATTTTTAAGACGAGGAAATTGTCAACGTTTAACATCTTTCCTAAATGGCATTGTCATGACCAGCTTATTTTCAAAACTGGCTTATTTTCGAGTAATTTTTAATGCAAGAAATAGATGGCTTATTTTCAAAACCGGCTTATTATTAAATCCGTCTTATTTTCAAGATTTTAGGGTATATTATATAATCATTTAGGATATTTCGAATCACCTTTAAATTTTACAATTTTGACATACAAAAATAATAATTATGATGATAAAACATGTTTGAAAATAGATTTAAGGTAGAATGTTATATCTCCATGTTATGACGTACTTCCGTTTGAAATATTGTTTTGATTTGCATGAGCGCTTATTATCAGGTCAAAAATTGTAGATACACCGTTTAAAAGAACAAACTGTAGCTAATTCAATGCAAGTTCTCATAAGTCTGCATTTTAGCTAAAATAGACAAAAAAGTATATAAATTTACTTTTAATTGTACTATGGACATTTAAAAAGCAAACTCTGTAAATCATATAGTTTGAACATTGCAGCTTTTGAACACTATTAATGAAAAGCTGTCTTTCAATTGTTTAACTGTCCACTACCCCAGGTGTGCGATGAGGCATGGATAAGTATGAGGATTTCACATTGTGCTTAATAATTACCAATCAATTATCACGTTAACCAGGGCTGGTCTTCTTTGTTATTTAATTCAAGAGGTAACTGTTTGGTCACAAATCAGCTAGCTGTTGGATATAGTCCGAATACTTTTAAATGAATGTAATGGCTCGATCTGAATGAGACACGTTTTGAAAGCGATTGTCCAGGCATTGTCTTCAAAACAGTTCCAAGTTAAAAACTACCAATGAAAGAAAGTGCGATTTTTTATATCGGTGATAAAATGATGAATCATTTCTTAAATAGCACCCAGATTTTTTCAACCCCTGGAAAATAAAGAAAGATAACTCTTCCGTTCGGATCTTTTAATCCAAAAATATTTGAATGCATCTGATATTTTCCATTTATATATATATTTTCAATTTCTTTATTTCAATTTGCCGACATATTAACATACATTCTAATTGTAGATTTTCATGCAATTTTATCCGTCTGTTTTCAAGAAATGAAGTTTTCCCAGTTTTTTACGCTTATTTTTTTTTAAATTAAAAAAAATACGAAGACATATTTCTTGTCATTTTTGTTTTTATATACACTTGATATTAGAAAACTCCTGCCTATAATATTAAGCTTTTGATATAAGAATTATATGATAAAAAATCAGTTTTGTATTTCTCATTAAAATAATAAAAAAAATTATTAAAATTACGATTTAACATTCTGAAGCGTGATGGCATTTCAAATCCTCCTAATTTGGGTAAATGAATATATAGGAGAAATTTCGTTTGGTATCCCATACCACCTTAATAATTATTAGATACATTATGTGTAATTAATAATTATATTTGTTGCTCTGAGTGAGTACTTAGTAAAATTCTTAGTAGCCCTGCAAGGCAAGTTTAAAGGCATGTTTGGTAGCCCGACCTCAATATTCAGTTGTCCCGGGCGAGCGGGCTACCGTTGGTGTCGAACCCTGCCTATGTAAAACTTGGGTCGGCCATTTTGGCCCCTCCCTATCACCAGGGCCGGGGGTCTTGATTTAAAAAACTTGAATCTACAATACCTGAGGATGATTCCACATGAGTTTCACCTTTCCTGGCCCAGTGGTTCTGGAGAAGAAGATTTTAAAAGATTTTTCCTATATATTCCTATGTAAAACTTGGGTCGGCCATTTTGGCCCCATCTTTGCCCCGGGGGTCATGATTTGAACAAACTTGAATCTACACTACCTGAAGATGATTCCACAAGAATTTCATCTTTCCTGGCCCAGTGGTTCTGGAGAAGAAGATTTTTAAAGATTTTTCCTTTATATACCTATGTTAAACTTTGGTCG
>NW_026938337.1:110000-116738 GCF_032062105.1 Saccostrea cuccullata
TCACTGTCACTTTTAAATTAAACTAAAAGCAATGATTTATTCCTAGAAAGTTGTCCAGAATGTAAATTATACATATAAAATATCTTTTTCTATGAAAAAAAATCAATATTGAACTGGATTTTTAAAACTTGTTTTTATATTTTTTCTGCGTCATGATGACCCTCTAGGTGACGTTTTTGGGGGTCAAAAGTAATTTTTATGCGTAAAATACGCAGAAATATGCGTTAACGGAAACAATGATGGGCATTATAAAAATTGCTGTTTACTGAGTGAGATGTTGGACCTGTCAATGAGATGTTGGACCTGTCAATGAGATGTCACACAATGGGAGGAACTTAATTAATCTAATTCAGCATTTATTGATGTTTAAAAGTGACAGACCCCAGGGGTTTACATTGCAGAAGACAGTACAAGATGCATGTACGTAAAAAATTTTGAAATAAAAGGTATAACATTAACAAATTATTTATTGACAGTGTTCTCAGGCAAAATGGGTTTTTGTCTACCCTGGAACAAAATCGTCTACTCTTCGCATAACAACCTCCGGCAAGCAGTTTAATTGAGTTTTGAGTCTGACAAAATGCATTTTGCCCTCGAACCGAGTCAATAAAGATATGAAATTGTGAGCGTGAATATCTCAATGTCCATGCGCACTCACCACCGGAAGTCCTTAATTTTTATCAATATCAGAATATAGCCATATACATGTCAATATAATATTTACTTATACATCTCAGTAGTTTAAGCTAAAACTTAATAAAATTTGACAAATGGTACCTAATATACACGTAAACGCATGCAAACAAATATTTCAAAATGCATGCACCGGCCTAAATAATAAATTTCTCCGTTTTGCTGCAGGACAAAAATGGCGTCAAAAATGTTCGAGTATTCACCACGAAATTTTTTGCACAATAACGCCATATAGAGTGAAAAATCGATGAATATAACAACTTCAATAAACTTACCTCATCCAGAAGAAATCTTCTTCTGTGCAAGATGTCTTGAAGAATGCAGTGAAAGCGCTGAGTAGATGCAATCGCAGAAGCAATGGCAGTAGTGACCGATATTGACAAAAGGCAATCTCAATCTGACCTTATGAACCATGTCACGTGATCAAAGTATAGACAGTCCAAAAGCGTGGAGATTTTGGAAATTTATCGTATTTGAATTGTGTCTTTAATTACTAAATATAATTAAATATAGATACTGGAATTGAGACTTTGTGAAAAGACTTTAAAAACGTGAAGAAAGGTCCACTACGCAATATAATTCCTAAAAAAAACCTCTACTCTACCCCTCCCCCAACTTGACCAATTTGCTGCATGAATAACATTTTAATTTTTGTCATGTATACATGTATATGCCTTTGATAATACGCGAAACACGTAGTTGTTCGATTACTAAATAACCATACAAAATGTAGGATGACCTTTTCGTGTCCTGACATACCAGGCAAGTACAGTATCCGTGAAGTGAGGGGGGGGGGGTGAACCGCGGTCCTCATGATCAGTTTTTTATTTTTCTAGATTAAGCTTTTTCTCCCCTATGTTCATTGAAAGTCAGATTGGATCCACTCCCCAATTCTTAGCGTAGTTAAATCATTACAATTTGGTGATGTATTTTAAAATAAAATTAACATCAATAAAAAATCGAAGACAGCAAAATATTTATGGGGTATCATTATCCTACATGTCCTGGGAACCACATATTAATAATATAACTTCTAAGGCCAACAAGATACTGGGTTTTCTGAAAAGATAAAAAATGAAGAGACAAATTTTAAATCTTTGGCATATAATTAAAGCAATGGTCAGGTCTACATGTAACCTCGAATACTGTTCTTCGGTTTGGGCACCTCATACAAAAAAACTTAAAGATAAACTAGAAAATGTTCAAAGACGAGCTGCAAGATATGTCACACATAGATACCACAATACTAGCAGTGTCTCAGATATGTTACACCACCTAAATTGGGCAACATTAGACATTGTTATACCTTTACAAATTAGTTCCTATACAAATCTATACGAAAAAAGTCCAACATTTTTAATGTTTTGCTGAGTGGGCATAAAAAACTCGATGTTTAACCTCTGAGTGAGATGTTCGACCGGTTGATGAGATGTTGAACCGCTTACGTCACAGAATGGGCGGAGCTTAATCTGATTTTCATTCGTTGGTGTTAAACAGTTACAGATCTGATGTTACAACACAGAATACAGCACAAAATACATGTAATTAAAAAAAAAATAAAATGAAATGAAAGGTATAACAAAACATTTATTGACAAAATGTGCAAAATGTGTTTTGTCGACCCTCGAACCAAACTGTCGACCTAACGGCTTCAGGCAGACAGTTTAGTTCTTGAGTCCGACAAAACGCATGTTGCCCTCGAACTCAGTCAATAAATGTATAATAGAAGAAATATAATAAAATTATGTAGACTTATAATGTTAATTTTAAAAATTACGCACAAATTAGTGGCTATAGATCCAAACCTTTATTTAGTACCCCTGACAACAACTATTATATACACGTACTATTAGTCCTCTTCACTTTCAGACCTTCAGTACACGAACAGATTAATATCAATTTAGCTTCTTTCCCCACTCAGTGGTGGCAGCGGCCTCACTGGACCAGTTCAGAGCTCTGGTCCCGAGCTATGTCCCATGACTCATATTTATAAAACAAGCAGAAGTACACAATGTAAATACACATTTTTCATGCACAATTTTGTAAATTGTTTTTCATTGCACTATGTTTATTCATACCTCCTATGGCACTTATAGTTTTTTTTCTTTTTTCACATACGTTTTATAATTTCATTTAGAGGTCCGTTTGCGCAGGGCCAGCGTATAATCATCAGGGTTGGTGGAACGCTGTAATATGTAGATGTAGATGTAGACTAATACCCCATTCATACGACATGATTTGCATATCTCAGTATACATGTATTTTACTCATATGTAAATTTACTCACATGTGCAATTTTGGTCGTATGAACTGATTTACTGATATGTAAATTCTGCACAGTTGAGTAAATTTACACCTGGTCAGGACTAGGTGCAAATTAACTTTTGCATACATGTTGTTGCAATTTATTAGTTTATGTGTGTAAATTTTGTCGTATGAACGCGCAGCAAATTTACTTATATATGTATTTTGTTTTGTTCATTGCACAAAACGTCATTTTAAGTGTTGTTTCAGTTGTTTCTGCATTGTTGTGCGTATTTTATCAGTCTGTTAACAGAATGCTAGAAAGCAAAACTAAAAAAAAGGATTTTTTTTTTATGGTCATCTTTAATTTGCTGCACTTCAAAGACAGCTGAAAGTAATTTGAGTTTTAATGAGGGGCTATAAAGTCTTTAAAGGATACGCCGGGTTGTTCTAGCATAGTACTAATTCCCACAAATGGCTTTTTTAACTCGGAAAACAAGGATTCACACTATATCTCCAGTGTCTTTTGATATTTTGAATTTGCAAAAAACGTGCGCATCTTGGACCCTTTCTGGCAAACCTATGTTTATGCCTCTAAATTATAAAAATATAGCTGTGTTCACGCAAACATGTGCCCTGCATGATCAATAAGTAGTCCCCCTATAATTCAAGTAGTCCTCATGGGAATGCTCCGGAGCTGTGATAGGATTACAGATTGACTTTCTTCTACCTTTCTTTGTTTTTAAACCAAGGCAAAGCTGCTGACATAAATTGATGCTCGTAACAGGAAATTCAACAACCCTGTTGAAAATAAACATTTTTAAGCATTCTCGACCGACCGTGATTTTCTAGGGGATTCGTATTTATTTCCTATTCATAATTCATATATGTATTTGTTATGTTTGACATTTGACATTTTTTAAAAATCGATTGCCCATTTCATTCTCCAATAAAATACATATAATACAATGTTTTCAAGCAGAAACTTCATAATGACCTCGCAAACTTTATGATGTACTGTTACAGTAGATTTCCAAATACCAATAAGATTTCCAGTCGAACTTTATTCTGCTGAAGATGTGATTCAGTAGATGGCAACAGTCATCTTTTTCTTAACACTCAACGGCTTTTCTATAGTCTTTAGGACCGAGGCCAAAGCATGCATTTTCCAATTTTAAACAATTATTTTAATTAATAATTTTCCTTTTTTTCGTATGTAAATTCTTGCTAAAAGTAATTAAGTTCGCTTTTTTGTACCAAAAAATAAATGGATCGGATCTCCCTTCTTTCTTTGAGGAACATTCAAAAGTTAGTTTTATACCCAAATAGTAAGAAAATTATTATCTTTTTAATATAAAAATCCACAATTCTGAATTTTGGGAATCTCCATATTTTATATGAAAATATAAGGATTTACTTACAGTACGTAAATCTCGTCTGAACGCATAGCAAATTAACTTTTACTTACGTGTGTATATTTACTCATATGTAAATTAACATACATAAGCAAAGAGCCATAGCTGCCTTACCGACGACTCGGCCTACACAAGTATTTAAAAGGAAATCACTTGTTTCTATTTATAGATACATGTACCTTTTCAAATCAAAATCAATCCACATGTATGTAAACATTTGTGAACCAGTGTTATATTTTCATAGTTGCAAGTTTGTTGCATGACAGTAATTTTAATTGTCCAATACTTTTATTCTAAACAAGATTGTTTGAAAATTTTAAAAATAAAACAGGCTAGCAGCTATGATTTTGGATCATTAAATTAAGACCGTTTTTCTCCAAGATAAACTTTCAATGTGTAATGCTGCATTATATATCTCTTTTAAAAATTATTTATACATGTATTATAAAATAATAAAAGATTAGGAAAATGCACACGAGAAAAAAATAAAATCGTAATACACGCGGAGTGAGACTGGAACTCACGATCATTACATCTTCAATCCAGCAATCATACCACTATGCCACGAAGTCTTGGCAATCAATTGGATAAAATTAAGACAAATTGTTGAATTTTGAAATAATTTTAGAAGAAAAATTAAAATCATATTTTCAACATTTTCAATATAAAGTCCACCTTTAACCAAAATTATCTAAGCGTAATGAAGTGCAGTCATATCCAAATAAAATTATTCAGAAGTTGTTTTTCTGGTTAAGGGTGGTCTTTAGCTACAGTTTCACATTGTTAAGGGGGTACTTCAGTATTTACTATATTCTCCATATAAACTGAACGATTTTTATATCTATCATATGAGGGAACTATCAATATTTGAATATTATTTTTGTGTGATTTGCTTTAAGGCATGTATAAACTAACATTGTATGACAAAAAAAATTGGTTAAATAATGTATTTAAAAATCACTACTAGAGTAGGCGAAAGTGACTATCAAATGCGCTATGGCTCTTTTCGTCGTATGAATGGGGTATTAGTTCAAGTTGCCACCTACACGTCATATGCGGATTAAGGGGGGGGGGGGGGGGGTCCAGGAAATTGAGCCCCCTTTATTTTTGCAAGAGAGAGAGAGAGAGGGGTAGTCTCTGTAATACAGAAAGATATCAATATCGTTATGTCTAATACTTGTTTATTGAATAAAATTAGTTTATGTAGTTTAAGTTCTGCCTTTTAGCGTATTTGTTTTCCTCCGTGTTCCCTCAAAACTCTGATCCAAGACCCTGACCATCATGTCCCACAAGTAACATGCAAAATATATTATAGTATTTATTATTATGATATCATGGGTATGGTTTTTTTTATAAACCGTTAATTTTACTTTTTTGTATTTTTTTCCTTTTTACATGGTATCTTTCTAATGGAATACAATGCAAATATGTACTAGAAGACAAATTCAAGAGACTTGATGATGAAGTGGTGTACATTTTGAGGATCAGTGAAGACGAACCTGCAGAAGGACCGGGCCGTGGAAAGAGCTGTCAAAGCTATTGATAAATTGTTTATATAGGGAATAAGATGGCATAGTTGACTGAACTTTAACTCTGGTTCGGATGCGGCAAAAACAACCTCATACAAATGTGTATTATGTGCTCAAATATATCCAAGCGTGGATTCATAAACTAAAATTAGGGGGCGGAAAAAAAGGCAGGGGTCTGGGACCGCCTTGAGACCGGGCCAGAAGCTCCTGAATTTTAGAGATTTTTTTTCCTTACAAATTCTACAATATTTTTCTGAACATTGTTTTGTCAGAAGAGGCTGTATGAACTGTATATAACAATCAGAAATCCATTACAAAAATATATGAATTTACTAAAAAAGTAAAAAATATTGATTTTATTTATATATATATTTACTTAAAACACAATGTGATGATCCCCCCTTTTTATTTGCTTGTCATGTTTTTTTTTTCTTCTTTTTTTCAGGTAAGACGACGTTTTTCTCCACTCACACTTGGAGGATGGACCTTTAACTTTTTTTTCTTTATAAAATCCCGAAAATACCTGAGAAGGATTAGAACAGTACTATGTTATTATAAGTTATCAAAGCTTTGCTGTTTTTGAGAATTTTTTCCAAGTTATTTCCTTATGTACCTCCGTGGCACCTGATCCCACCTCCGATTCCTTATATACATGTATACCTTTTATATCGATAGATGGACGTAGGATGCATGTTTTCCCATCAAAATAGCTCACTTTATTGAGCCTATGGCTCGTCTGAAGCTAACCCTTATTTCTGTCGCCTTATGTAACACTTGTTTTAATATCGAAGAAAAAAGGAACAAAATTAAAATAATCAATGAGTTTGTTTATATGAGTAAATGTTCAAAATGAAAAT
>NW_026938338.1:0-11797 GCF_032062105.1 Saccostrea cuccullata
GCTTTGTCGGGAAATAACAGAATTGTTAGTTAGACCACTCAGCCCAGGGACCCAGTTCCCTAGTGTCTTTGTGACTAGCTATGGTGTCTCAGTGACTTTAGCTTGTGTCTTACCAAAAGTAATACAGTGTCCTGTTGATAGCTATGGAGTCTTGGTGACTTAAGCTTGTTTTTGTGTGTCTTACGGTGTATCTGTGACTTTGTGATTTTTAGGG
Source organism: Saccostrea cuccullata (assembly GCF_032062105.1). Taxonomy (NCBI): domain Eukaryota; kingdom Metazoa; phylum Mollusca; class Bivalvia; order Ostreida; family Ostreidae; genus Saccostrea; species Saccostrea cuccullata. The sequence goes on from NW_026938338.1 coordinate 215, forward strand.
TGTGTTTTAAGGTAGTTGCAGACTGTGTCGGGAAACAACAGAAGTGTTTGTTAAACCACTCAGTCTGCAGTTACTATGATATAACGTCATAGATTTGATTATTGGTTTGATTATAAGTGATTCTTTTGCTATAGTTCGTTTTTATTAAGTTTGACAATCATTCTAGCGTGATTCTTAGGAAGGAAACATAAGCGAACCCAATTAATAATCATTTGTACTTCGCAATTTCTACGTTATAATTTGAATGCATTAAGGGAAAGTAACTCTTCCCGGCACAAAATTGGATTCGAGCATTTTTTGCCTTGCCCATGCAGCGCAATTTCTTCTAGATACGAACTACTCAGATCTATAGCATGTTTAATCCAAAACCAAAATCCCCCTTTAGTTAAAAGATGCGAAATAGCCTAAAATGGAATCTATTTGTGTTATTTAAGGAATCACTGTCTAGTTTTGAGGGTATGCAAGGGCATCAACAATAGTGGGAAACATGGGATAATTTGCATAACGGGCGAAGCCCGTTATGCTAAAATTATCCCATGTTTCCCACTATTGTTGATGTCCCTTGCATACCCTCAAAACTAGACAGTGATTCCTTATATTTCCATTTTTATTTGAAATAACCATCATAAAATAAATCGAAATACCGTCTAATTAATTTGAAATGCACAAGGTCCCATGACGTCAAATTTTACAATAAAAAATAGTCCCCCCAAAAAACGAAACAAATTTATTGACTATTTATATTTACCGTAGTCAAATATCAACATTTATAAAATGAACAACAAAAGAATTTTAAATGATGATCAAAGTAATCTTGTTGACTTTAATTATATATGTGACCTAGATTTAGGTTGTCGGAAGCACGAACATAAATAGGCACTATGTCACTTCTCCGCCGCCATATTGAATGCAATGTTGCTGAAACGGGAGCTGGTCATCATGGTCAGGAAACCGATTTGTATGGATGTTATAATAACAGAAGAAGTTGAGTTGCCTAAGAAGTCGGATGGTAATGACTAAGGGACGATGTCTGTATCAGATGATGGAGTACGTGCAGATCCATGTGGCAATGTCAATTTCTCCACGTGGCTAGCTGTTACGGAAGTGGTGTTCTCGGACTCGCGAGGCCTCGGTCATAGTGGACAGCGTTGCACAAGTGACTTGCTTTCGAGCCGAAGATAATTCATGATTTATTTTGTTTGTTAAAAAAATATATATCATATCAAATTACTTAGTAACCAGTTAAAACATCTTTTTTTTCTTGAGTATATTTATACGCCAGTGATATACATGCAGGTTGACACCTGACCTTTTAGTAATAGAGAAATATACATACCACAGGGTATTATCATGAAATAAACAAGAAACACTTTTGTAGTGTTTATCATAGAGAAAACAATTGGAAATGGAAATATTATGTTATATATATAAATATCTCATTATATGATATTAAAATGTTTTATTTTTATTTTGTCTAAGTTGATATCTCGTCAACCTATTGTCTATCGTCTGTAATGTTGATAACTCGCGCACCAGAAGGTGATATCTTTGTTTTAATGTTGTATATTTCGATATCCAGTCAGATTGCAAAATATGTGTTGTAATGTTGTGTTTGTTGATATCTCATCAGAAGGCGATATCTGTGTTGTATTTATTGATATTTCATCAGAAGGCTATATCTATGTTGCTTTTGTTGATATCTCAACAAAAGGCGATATCTGTATTGTATTTGTTGATATTTCATCAGATAGTGATATCTATGTTGAAAAGTTAATATCTCATTAGATGTCGATAGATGTGTTTTAATGTTGTAATTATTGATATCTTGATGTCAATATGTATGTTGAAATGTTGTATTTATGGATATCACGTCAGATATTTATGTTTTGATATTGTATTTATGGATATCTCGTCAGATGACCATATCTATGTTTTAATATTGTATTTATGGATATCTCGTCAGATGTCGTTATCTATGTTTTAATGTTGTACTTATTGACATCTCGTCAGATGTCGATATCTATGTTGTAATGTTGTATTTATGGATATCTCATTAGATGTCGAAATTTAAGTTTTAATATTGTGTTTATGGATATCTTATTAGATGTCGATATCTATGTTTTAATGTTGTAATTATGGATATCTCTCATCAGATGAAATCTATCGGTTTGGATGGGATATAGACACAGAGAAGGATTTCGTCAAAACCGGAAATATTACGTTCCATCCAGTAAGTCGTCATTTTTAAATCATCGCGTATTTTATCTACATTGCATACAGTAAATCACCTTGTATTTTATCTATACCTATATCATCTTATATTTTTTCCATCCAGTAAATCATCTCATATTTCACATTTCCAGTAAGTCGTAATTTTTAAATCATCTCGTTTTTTTATCCAGACTGGAATTTGCTTTCTTATATTTCATGCCCCCCCCCCCTTCTTATTCGAAGAAGGAAGGGCATATTGGTTTTCTGCTGTCTGTCGGTCAGTCTGTCTGTTGGTCCACCATCAGTTTCCGTTCATTTTCTTCGCAGAGGTTGCACATATTGAAATGAAATTTATTATACAGATTTATCATAAGATTATCTAGGTCAAGTTCTGTTTTGGGTACGATTGGGCCATTTTGGACAGAGTTATGCCCCTTTGACGTAGAAAAATTTCAAAAATTTTCTGTTTCTGGCCATTTTCTTCGCAGATATTGCATATATTAAAATGAAATTTGGTATACAGATTTGTGATAAGAATATCTGGATCAAGTTTTGTTTTGGGTATAGTTGGGCCATTTTTGACAGAGTTATGCCCCTTGGACTTAGAAAATTCTGATTATTTGGGGGAGGGGGCATAAGTGTTTTACAAACATCTTTTGTTTATAATTAACGTGTTTTCTCATCAGGCGAATCTTTCGCTATATAAAGCGTAATTCATACACGTTGATTTGCAAATTTTTTGGCATTAGAACGCGACATTTATTTTTTTTTTAAACCTACGAATATGAGCTCAATTGATGCACTTTCATAGATGTTTAAAATTATTACAGTAACATTGGTAAAATAAAAGAAATACGCTTGATATTTTCCGACTCACTTTTCACTAAATTCATAAATCTATATTGTATAAAGAACATAATGCAACCGTATATTTGCGCTCTTGTTCAAAATTCAACTTCATTTACATCAATTCCGATTAGTTTAATTTAAATTGGATTAATTCAAATTAAAAATGCAATTTCGACATGCAACATGTTTTACAGGTTAATTTTTTTAGCGGGGTATTTTTTTTTATCGGGATTTCAATTTATTGTTTAATTTTTCGAACCTTCCTGTTTCGGGAGATTTCATTCAAAGATTTTCTTTTAAAAGATCATGGTTTTTATATTCATCAAAATATTTTTAAAAAATAATCGTCTCGCCAGCTCCTTCACATGTTTTACTACATTTTCACATGCATTACTCTCGAGTGTCAAATTTGTAAACAGAACAGATTTTTTTTTTTTATTAAAAATGATTTTCTGGAAATTGAAAAAAAAAACATGAAAGCATAATACTAGTAATAATCATTAGGGTTAAAATTGGTTTCACAATTGAAAATATCCTTTTAGTAAAAAAAAAAAAAAAATGTAATACACAATCTTAAAATTTTGTGGAAAAGGAGTAAAAACACCTTAAACACATTAACGTGAAGTGGCATAAAGCGGTACCTCGGAATAGATGAATTGGATTGTAAAAAATATATATTACAGAAAACTGTTATTTAGTAGTTTGCCTTTCAAGTTAATGTTTATTGTAATTGGTTTTGTTGACCCTTTCTCTATCACTGGACGGACAGTATCGCACAGTGTACCACGGCCAGATTATTTATTGACCTCTTTATTTATTACAGGATGGCATGGCGGTGCACCACGGCCGAATTATTTATTGACCTCTTTATTTATTACAGGATAACACGGCCGGATTATTTACTGACCTCTTTATTTATTACAGGATAACACGGCCGGATTATTTATTGACCTCTTTATTTATTACAGGATAACACGGCCGGATTATTTACTGACCTCTTTATTTATTACAGGATAACACGGCTGGATTATTTATTGACCTCTTTATTTATTACAGGATAACACGGCCGGATTATTTACTGACCTCTTTATTTATTACAGGATAACACAGCCGGATTATTTATTGACCTCTTTATTTATTACAGGATAACACGGCCGGATTATTTACTGATCTCTTTATTTATTACAGGATAACATGACCGGATTATTTATAGACCTCTTTATTTATTATAGGATAAACGGCCGGATTATTTATTGACCTCTTTATTTGTTTCAGGATAACACGGCAATTTATCTTTATTTATTATAGGATTAAACGTTCTTTTTGAAAAATTTATCGATGTGTAAACTCTTGACATTTTACCCACAAACTAAATAAAAAAGCGAAGCACTTTTATGTTAAGTTTGTGAGTAAAATGTCAAGAGTTTACACATCGATAAGTTTTTCAAAAAGAACGTTTAATTCTTATAATTCCAATATCGAATTTTTAAAAATACTGAGTATTTAAATTATTTCTCTTTGAGGCCTGGACGGCGTAGGAATACATTTTACCGTAAAGGAACGTAATCGAGATGAATTTCGATAGAGTTCAACTTAAATTGTCAAAACAATCGATAAATAAACTTATAACAACTAATCGAATGTTGTTTAAGTCAACAAATATCTTAATTACGAGTTTACTTCAGAATAGTTCGTCTTTGACCATGGCCATGTTGACATAAACAACTCTCATAGCGAAAGTTGCAGACCGACGAAGCCTTCAATTTGCACTTGTTTATTCAAATATTAAGGAACAATATAGAAAGTAAATATGAATTTGATGCTTATAGGGCAAGAGTTTGAGGTACGCTACATTCTTTTCCCTGTCAAAACGATACAGACTGAACTTATTTTCTACGTATGAACGTTGAGACAGCGATTTTTAAAATTCACACTCGTGATCGGACAGTGACATAAACATTTTCACGGCGTCCATCAGTTAGGCAGTCTAGTATGTTGCCAGTTTTGTTTAAGCCCTAATTAAATTTAAAGTTTCTTGTATTCATTATCTAGCCAGAACAGACCCAGAAATAACTGCTTTCATTGTTTATACGATAACCTAGTAGTGTCATCAAGAAAATAGTTCTGATTGAAAGAATTTATCGATGTGTAAAAATTTTCTGGAACGTGTTCTCGTCCAATCAAAACACAGGAAATCAATAGATGAAATGAAGATTGGAATTATTACAGGATAACACGGCCGGATTATTTACTGACCTCTTTATCTATTACAGGATAACACGGCCGGATTATTTACTGACCTCTTTATTTATTTCCTGATAACACGGCCGGATTATTTACTGACCTCTTTATTTATTACAGGATAACACGGCCGGATTATTTATTGACCTCTTTATTTATTACAGGATAACACGGCCGGATTATTTACTGACCTCTTTATTTATTACAGAATAACATATCGTCTCAAGCCACGGTCCGGAGTCCGCATTTATAGCTCTCTCCTACCCGTGGCTGCTTGATCACAAAAAGTGTCGTAATCTTGAATATTTACGCCTCTCTATTGTGACGTCATTTTCAGTCAGTGGCAAGTTTTGTTTCCATCGCAATTGAAATCAACAACTGATGTCAACAGTATACAAAAAATATTTCCTACACTACGATTGGACATTGAAAGGTCGCGATAAAGTTCATCATCCGACTATGCTTTACTCGCATTGGTCAATTTTTTTAATGAGCTACGAAGAATTCTTTGCTCGTTCAACCACGGCCAGAATGGGAGAGGATCGTACATTTTGGCCGTGGTTTGCGACGATGAGGATAACACGGCCGGATTATTTACTGACCTCTTTATCTATTACAGGATAACACGGCCGGATTATTTACTGACCTCTTTATTTATTACAGGATAACACGGCCGGATTATTTACTGACCTCTTTATTTATTACAGGATAACACGGCCGGATTATTTATTGACCTCTTTATTTATTACAGGATAACACGGCCGGATTATTTATTGACCTCTTTATTTATTACAGGATAACACGGCCGGATTATTTACTGACCTCTTTATTTATTACAGGATAACATGGCCGGATTATTTATTGACCTCTTTATTTATTACAGGATAACACGGCCGGATTATTTACTGACCTCTTTATTTATCATAGGATAACACGGCCGGATTATTTATTGACCTCTTTATTTATTTCAGGATGGACAAGATGGCACAGTACATCACGGCCGGATTATCAGAGGCGAAAAGTTTGAGCTGACCATCTTCGGAATAGGAAAACGATACTACTGTAAGACTTCAATAATTAAGATAGACTTTGAAAAAACGAATCCTATATATGATCGAAAATGCTTGATCTTTTATATTGCCGAAACAAATGTAAAATGTTAAAGCTAACAGTCCATGCACAGAGAAACTTCTAATCGTGCAATGACTTAACATTAAGAAGCATTTCTCACCCACATAAGAATCGTTTTGCAGGTTTTGGATCAACCATTTACTTTCCTTTTTCTATATCTTTTACATGAAAATATATTTAAATAAAAACACTGTTTATATTTATTTGATATTATTGATCACATGCAGACAGCGACTTTTGTGTGAGGTTTTGGTACAACTTAGCCGATAAAGGAGCGGATCTTAGAGTCCTTCTGGAGAGGGAAAATATGGCGCCTAACCAGCTGAGGCCGCAGTTTGGAAACGGAAACATTACAGAGTACGGTGTGTGGAGAGAGGCCAAGGTCTTCATCCACGCGTTTATCCACTCAAACCTGGTAAGTGGAGTCGACACATAAAAAGACACAATGACTTCATCTTAAGAATGAAAGGGGGGGTATGAGAAGTATACACATAACAAACAAAAGGAATTCATCTAATGAATGAAAAAAGGGGGGGGGGGTAAAGAAGAGTAAACACATAAAAAGACAAAAGGACGTCATCTTAAGAATGAAAAAAGGGTGGTTAAAGAGTACTATACACTTGAAAAGACAAAAGGTCTCACCGACATTCATTTCACGGAATGATGGGGAATGACTGGAAAAAAACGGTAAGAAAGTCAGACAGGAGCATGAGAAGGGTCCACACATGAAACTCAGAAGGTCAAAGAATATAGTAGAAGGGCAACCATTTTAGGGTTTACAAATGAAAGAAAAGTCCTTAATTCATAAAATGAAGGGAGGAGGGGGGGGGGCGGTAACAAGTGTCTATACAATGGAGGAAAGATGGGTCTACACTTACAATAAAAGGTCTACTCGGAAATAATATTAGAATTGGGTCTACTTAAAATGGTAAAAATAATTCCAGAATGGTTAAAAAAAAATAATTCTTGAAACTAATTATTTTGTTCAATCACCGCGTGATGGAAGGATGCGGGCAATAATTGATTCTTTAATTATTCTATTATTTATTTGGTCAGATAATTACAGGCTCCACTAGTAACAGTACTGTATTATATACTTTAATTATTCTGTTATTTATTTGGTCAGTTAATTAGAGGCTCCACTAGTAACAGTACTGTATTATATACTTTAACTATTCTGTTATTTATTTGGTCAGATAATTAGAGGCTCCACTAGTAGTACTACTAAGTACCTGGCACTGGACCAAATCAAAGTTAAAAGGAGCAGCTGTGACGACATAGGGCTGTGAATCCCATAATCTGATATTATAAAAATAAAATTCATTTATAAAGCTGGTTGTTCGTTATTAATATCATGTTCTCTGATATTTACATTTTATGATGTCGTTTCGTAAATAAGAGATTCATTGGGATATGACATGAGGTCGGTCACGTGATCAAATTCTATATAACGCCCTCTAAGACTCCAGAGTAAACGTCACACACAGGCGCTTGTTTCATACAGTGAGCTTAGTTTTCTACTATATAATATTATATAGTAGAAAACTAAGCTCACTGTATGAAACAAGCGCCTGTGACGTCACATTATAGATTTTTTGGAATGGCTTATGTAGTTTGCTGCATGTTTATAAGCAAGGAAGTCTTATCATGTGACCAACTGCATGTCATGGAAAATTGAATTTGAATTTTTAGTCATATAACATGTATAAGAATGAGATCAGCAATTATTAAACAATTAGTTAACACATACCCTACATGACTAAAATCATGAAGTTTTCTCAAACGATTTACATTTGCTAGGTAATTTAAAAAAAAAGGTTTTTTGAAAATTCCTGTTAATTTACATCAACAAAGGAAGTAAATACGAATAAGCATATTCATATTAATTTTCATGGTAACGTTTACAATTATGCTCTTATTTTTCTAAAAAAAAAAAAAACATGTATTTTTATATACCTTAAAAAATTGCCAGAATATTTTAAGGACAGATGATTCAAATAAACAAGAGGCCCACATGCCTTATAGGTCACCTGAGTATCTTGTAACAACTTTCTAACAATTGAATTGGTTCATGTTTTACATCAAAGGCCATGGAATTCAAAATTTTGGAAAGAGGCACTATTGCTTATCATAACTATACGTTTAGCTTGAGGTAAATCAGAGTAACAAAGAGAAAATACATTTCCACTTTATAACCAATTGTGCACCACCCTAGGGACATATATTTCAAAATTCTGGAAATTTTATTTCATCGGAAATGCCTAATGAATACCAAAAAGAAGATTTCAAAGCATTAATTTATTTTCAGACTATGTAACCCCACCCCAATTACCCTGATCGACCCAGGGGCCCTGAAATTGACCATTTTGGAAGAGGCGCCTTTCATCATGATTAATATATACTTAGAACATTGGCATAAAACCCAGGCCCCAGGATCATGAAACAGACTTAGACTTAAGTCAAAATTTCAATAATCTATAAAATCTTTAAAACTTGTTAAAGGAAACTTATAAATGCATGTGGCACTAAATTAATGATACAAAATCGGAAAGCAAATTTCAATTTGGTCTGCTTAACCTTAAAGATTTTTAAAGAATTAATGCATTTTCACTATATAATCAATAGAGTCCCTCTCTAACACCAGAACCCCTGACCCAGAGGCCATGAAATTCACAATTTTGGAAGAGAGTTTATTTAATACTCAGGAGCAGAGAAGATTTTCAAGAATTAATGTATTTTCAGTTTTTTTCACTATATGATCAATAGAGCCCCGCTTTAACACCAGAACCCCTGACCCAGGGGCCATAAAATTCACATTGTTAGAAGAGACGTTCTTGCTCATCATAACTATGTATTTGATTAGTTTGTTTAATACCCAAGAGCAGAGAAGATTTTCAAAGAATTTACGCATTTTCACCATATAATTAATAGAGCCCCACCCTAACACCAGAACCCTGAACCCCAGGGACATGAAATTCACAATTTTGGTAGAGGCAGTCTTATGCAACATGACCATGTATTTGGTTTGTTTACTAAATACCCAGGATCAAAGAATATTTTCCAATAAATAATGCATTTTCACTTTATAATCTATTTAGCCCTACCCGAGCACCTAAGAACCCCTGTCCCCAGGGCCATAAATTTCATAATTTTGGTAGAGGACTCAATGCTGAATACAATCATGCAAACAATTTGACTGCTTGATGTCCAGGAGTAAAGAAGAAGATTTTTAAAGATTGCATTAATTGTAGTGGTTTAGGCCCCACCCCTCAGGCCCCTGAGGGGCAGGGACCATGAAATTCACAATTTTTGTTCCCCTTTACCCATAGATGCTGTATACTAAATATGGTTGAAATTGGTTCAGTGGTTCCTGAGATAAGTTAAAAATGTTCAGAAGTTTACAACCAAAGTACGACGGACAAAAACAGATGACCTAAAAATTGATGCCTGGATTGGTTTATATATATATATATATTTTGTTCCTAATTTCATTGCAAATGATGCAAATAATAAATTTCTAGGATATAAAGAAATTCTGTGACATTCAAAATTCTACCTTTCTGAAACCATCCTCATTAATCTTTACAAATATTTTCCACTTCAAATTAAATTTTTGTGCAACTTTGAATAAAAAAATAAAAACTATGCAGTGAAACTTATTCATTCTAACAACTCATGGGGTCATGATTTCAACAATTTAAAATCTACACTTTATCATGAAGCTTCCAAATAAGTTTCATTAAAACATGGCCCAAAGTGTTATTTTCAATATTTTTGACAAAAGTTTGTACCATCTTCTCTTAAAAGCATTTGTCATAAAAACCCAATGTTCAAATACACTGTTTGAATATGATTACTAAATAAAATATTTTGGTACTAGAATATTGTGTTCTATATGCATGTTTTAAAAACTTTTTACCAACAGTATTTTGAGAAGATTCTTCCAAGGAATTATGATGTAAAAATTCAATGCCCTACCCTTGGTGGGTCATGATTTCAACAATTTAATATCTACACTTTAATAGGAAGCTTCCACATAAGTTTCATACTTTCATGTCCAGAAGTTTTTAATTTTTTAATGCCCTCATTGTTCTAATTATCTTGCCTTGAAAGAGGACTTGACATCATTTATGCAATTTAAAATTTTCCAAATACCCTAGGATGCTTTGTTTGCACTAGCATGTAGGAGGCTGAACAATGGGTGATTAACAGCTCATCTTAGCTGAACTGAAGGAGATTGGAAGTGGGGTGAGGGGGACTAAGCCCTAACATCCAATATTTTTGCAAAAAAAATGGGGGAGGGGTTAATCCTCACTTTTCCCCTCACTCCCAACCCCACTCCAGTTCTGATGCCTAGGTATCTATAGTATAAATGCATTTTTTTTCTCAATCTTATGCATCATCAAAAAAGGAAGAAGCCCCTCCTTGAAGATAAATATTTTATTTGTTTAATTACAGACAATGAACTACCAACACAAAACGCTGCTGCCATGCAATTTAAGAACAATGACATTGACAAATGAAAAATAAAGAAAGATTTACTATGTATTTCAATCTATATAATAAAATTTGAAGAAATTCAACATTTCAGTGGACTTAATAAACATCTGAAAAATTAAAAAAAAAACAAAAAACACTGAAATATTTCACACTGAAAGCTTGAATTTACAACAGCTTGGGCACAATATTTCCTAAGACTTGTAATACACATCATGACAAACTCTGTATGTAAATCTCTGAGACACACAATATAACAATGGTGACACAGTCTTCTATTCACACTGATGACTCGTCTTCAGCTGCTGTTCTATAGACTCTACAGTTGATTTCACTCTGACATCACACACTAGATCTGCGGCACACTAACCAGAGCTCTCTCATGAACACAGTCATGGAACACATTTCAGATGAGGGTCGAGACAACGGATCAAAACACAGAATGATGAATAATAAATCTAATAACCAAACTCTGAAAAATAAAAATCATCATGTTAGTATATTCTTACATATTATTATATCTTCCTTTCTGTAAGTACTACAATTAAATGCAGCAGTAATTCATTCTACATAACCAGAAATCTGGTGAGTTAGATTGGTTTACAGATAGATTAAGTCACATGTAGTTATCTCCTCTTAATATACTGTGTCATG